>NC_057810.1:561659600-561751313 GCF_018294505.1 Triticum aestivum | reverse complement strand
TTCATCCAGAGGTAGCATCGATCAACTTCAGTTAGTAGCAGTAGCGAAGGAATCGCTCGATCGGGTTCAGTTAACAACCATCGATCGATCGCTCGGGTTCAGTAACGCGTAGCCTACAGTGCAATCACTTGAGTTTAGTTAGAGCCCAACGCCTCTCTCGGGTTCAGTTAGAGCCAACGCCTCGCACACACACGCATATGTGTAAGAGAGAAACGCGCATCACTCGGCCCCCGACCTCCCACTGTAACCGGCAACTCCTTGAAATTTTCCTCGCCCTCGCTTCTACCACGGTTTTTTCCATCATGGACAGCCCAAAGAATGTCATGCAGCCGCGTCTCCGGCCCGCCCAGGACGAAAAGCCCATTTTATGTCACGGTTTTTTGTCATAGAAGTAGGAGCCCACCACATCTATGATGATACCGGGTTTTGTCACAATTATCATCATAGAAGTGTCATAAGTATGACAGAAAAAAATTTCGTTCGGCCCAAAATGTCACGGATGTGTCTTTTTTTGTAGTGGTAGATGATGACGGGTGTGACAAGCGAACAGTGTATGCGTTATCAGCAACAGTGGTCGCGGTATGGCCGTCTTGTCGGTGTCGGGTCGATGCAGTGGTTAACTTCGAGTAGCAGGCTGGCTGGAGCAGCAGGACAGGGAGCCGGCTGGGCGGCCGGGATGGTGAGTTCGGTCGGTTTGAGGGACTTGGTCGGGTTGAGCAACCCAGCCAATGGCGAGCTGGATTGAGGGGCGTTGCTGGCCTCGATGTTTTTGAAGCATCATTCACCGTCTTGGGCCTACCTGGGGGTCATCCCCCCGACAGTAGCCTCCGAGCCTCTCGGCAACTTGGAAAAGTTATGCGGAGGGTTTTAGCAGGCGTCGATGTAGTAGATGGCATCAAAGAGGCCGGTTGCAGCCGACGGCGAGCGTGCAACAGGCGCGGAATGTTTCGGGTGGGGGCGTGCGAGCGCACCCACTGGGTGTAGCCTCCGAGCCTCCGGGCAACTTGGAAAAGTTGCATGGAGGGTCTTGTTGTTGATGATGAAGCCGACGGTGACGTCGAAGAGGCCGAGCGCGGACACGGAGCCCGCCGTCTAATGGGCGTCGGGCCTTGCCGGACGCGCGTGGAGTCCGCCGGCTGAGTGGGGGCACGCGAGCGCACCCACTGGGTGTAGCCTCCGGGCAACTTGGAAAAGTTGCGCGGAGGGTCTTGTTGTTGATGATTAAGCCAACGGTGACGTCGAAGGCGCCGGGCGTGGACACGGAGTCTGTTGTCTGATGGGCGTCGGGCCTTGCCGGACGCGCACGGAGTCTGCCGGCTGAGTGGGGATGCGCGAGCAAACCCACTAGGTGTAGCCTCTGAGCCTACGGGCAACTTGGAAAAGTTGCCCGGAGGGTCTTGCTGTAGATCATGAAGACGACGGTGTCGTCTATGGCGCCTGGCGCGGACCCAAAGTTTGCTGGCTGATTGGTACAGGGCCCAGCCGGGCACAGACGCGGAATCCGCTGGCTGAGTGGGGGCGCACGAGCGCACCCACTGGATGTAGCCTTGGAGTCTCTGGGCAACTTCGAAAAGTTGCGTAGAGGGTCTTGTCGTTGTTGAAGCAGATGGTGGCATCAAAAATGCCGGTTGTAGCCAGCGTCGGGCGTGCAACCCACGTGTAGTCTTTGAGTCTCCAGGCGAGGAGGGGGTTCCTCACAGCAATGATCGTGCAAAAGACAAGGTTAGTCCGCGCAGATATATCAAATGTTTGCTTTTAGCATTGTAAATTTTATGTAGAGGATGCTGACTCGGTTTCGTCTGAGCCCCCTTCAGTCTTTTTCATGTCCCCTTTGCTCTTTGCCTTTGCCTCTTGTTAGCTAGATAGCTGGGAGCCAGTCTATAGCTGTTACGAAGAGTGGCCAGGGAGTGGAGCGTACATTATTTGGACTACAGGAGCAGATTTGACCGAGTAGATACAATTATGGAAACGACCGGGTTGCCCAATTCGTCTTCTCCCGGAAGTTTTTCGTGTGGGTGACCTCCAGCTTTTGCTCTCGCTTAGCCGGACAACCCTATGGCGGTCTGTGGCTAAGAGTGGGCCTTCGGTACCGTATGCGCTACTAAGCTGTCTGCGGGAATGAACGTATCGGTCCGAGCAGCCAGCCTCCAGGCCGAGACTAGCTGGAGCCGGGGCGAATAGTAGTGCAACTGTAATAAAGGCGGAGGTGGTCCCCAAGGGTTGCTCGAGGTTATCCATGTTTGCGCGTTACACGAAAGTATGCGGGTGAGGAGCTCACATTGATTTTCATGTAGATGAGGCAGAGGTTGTCGATGATAGTCGATGCGGCTTGGCGCTAGCGTGCCGACACACCCACTGGGGGTTGCCTTCGAGCCTCCGAGTGCTCGAAGGGGGTCCCGGCCCGTCGGGTCTGACCGAACGGGCATCGAGGTAGACGGGCGACCAGGTCGGCTCATCTGCTGGCCAGACGTCGGAGGCGGCAGGCGGGCCGGGCGGCCAGATGGCGAAGTGGGCATGTCAAAAGCCGACAGGGTGGGTCGCGGCCGGAGCAGCCGGACGCATCTCTTTTTCTTCCTTTTCTTTTCTTTCCGCAGCTGACCCCATATTCAGCCGACATCTTTTTTTTCTTTTTTTACATAGTCAGATCCAACTTTTTTCTCTTTTTTTTCTGCCTGAGCAGCTGGGCAGCCACAGTGGCCAGGCACAGTGTGGCGCCAGGGATCCTGGTCCAGTCGGCGGCCAAGATGCGAAGGGGGCGGGGGCCGATGGAGCCGCGCAGGCGAGGAAGGCGCGGGAGGAGCCGGGCCATGGCAACCCGACAGGGCCACCGACGCGGCAAGCCGGTCGAAGCTGAGACGCGGCGGGACGGAAGGCGGTCAGAGGAGGAGGCCAGCCACAGGGCGGAAACCGGCGCTAGCGTCAGGACAGAGCAGGGGCGCTAAGCCAGCGGGGCAGCGAGCCCGGCGGGGACTGAGAGCCAAGAGGACCGGGAGGGGCGCAGCAGGCGCGAAGAGGGGAGGTCGGGCGCGACCCGACCGGGGTGTGGGAGGCGGCTAGAGAGCAGCCAACCGGCGGGCGCGAAGAAGCAAAGGCGGACCCGGTGGTTGGGCGTGTAGGCGGAGCAAGCGGCCCCGGCGAGGCGCCGCGACGGCTTCCTAGAGGCGGAGCCCAGCCGACGTGGGGCGATGCAGGGGTCGATGAGGGCGGTTGCCGGCGGGGGCGGAGCCGGCCGGCTAGGTCGATGAATGTGGTCGCGCATAGACCCGGCAGGATCTGGAGTCGGCGAGTTGAGCTGGGTGAAGGAGCACTACGCGAGGAAGGCCGGATGCGGAGGAGCCGGGCCAGACGCCAAACGGGGCGGACGCGGGAACCACCAAACCCGGCGCTACGAAAGCCGGAGCGAGGGACCGGCTGGCGCGGACGACCCGACCCAGCGCGCAGGGGCGGCCGAAGCCCGTGAGGCGAGGCGGGGCGCTGGAGTCGGACGGGGAGCCGCGACACTGCAGAAGCAAGGCTGGCGTGGAGCAGCGCGATGGGTGAGGATGCAGCACAGGTGGCGGAGGTGCATACTGGGGGAGTCTTGGATTAAGGGGTCCTCGGACTGCCGGACTATATACTTTGGCCGGACTATTGGACTATGAAGATACAAGATTGAAGACTTCGTTCCTTGTCCGGATGGGCCTCTCCTTGGCGTGGAAGGCAAGCTTGGGAATTCGTATATGTAGATCTCCTTCTCTGTAACCGACTTTGTGTAACCCTAGCCCCCTCCAGTGTCTATATAAACCGGAGGGTTTAGTTCGTAGGACAACAACAATCACAATCATAGGCTAGCTTCTAGGGTTAAGCCTCTACGATCTCGTGGTAGATAAAATCTTGTAATACTCATATCATCAAGATCAATCAAGCAGGAAGTAGGGTATTACCTCCATCGACAAGGCCCGAACCTGGGTAAACATTGTGTCCCCCGTCTCCTGTTACCATTAGCCTTAGACGCACAGTTTGGGACCCCCTACCCAAGATCCGCCAGTTTTGACACGACATTGGTGCTTTCATTGAGAGTTCCACTATGCCGTCGCGATAAGGCTTGATGGCTCGCCTTGTTGTCAAGGACAACATCACCTCCGCAGGATCCCTAGTTATAGGCCAGACTCTTCGGCTGGGTGGTTTCATCATGACCGCCCGTTCGGCTGCCACGCCGAAGATGACTTCTCAGGTCATCAAGAAAAACTTCCACTCTGCTCGGAATTCACCGAGCGGATGGATCCAATTGAGCTCTCCTCCCTGAACGAGCTCTTGGATCACATCGCCGCCCTGGGAGTCACTACGGACAATGATCGGATCGGGCTTAAACCCGATCAAAGGGAGATCAACTCTCCGCCGGTCACCCATCAGATAACGGTGGTGGAGGAACAAAACAGTGATTCTTCCTCTATCTTGAGGGCGAACTATGTCCGGATTCCCGAGCTCTCTAAGACGGATACCCGTCTACGGGAGGACATGGCCCAGGCTCCGAAAATAGAATCGGGCAATGGGCCACAAATATTGGGCAACATTCTGGAGCCCGAGCTGCCAAGCTCGGGAGCTTCTTTGCCCCTGGGTCTCAGATTGGGTCAAGATGTGGACTTAAGTCTACCCAGCCACCCAGACACAAGTGATCTTTCCCACATCAGACAAGAGCCCCAAGAGACAGTACACCACTTCTGGGCTAGATTCCTCCTTGTAATGAGCAAGGTTAAGGACTATCACGAGGAAGACGTAATCTCTTTCTTTTGCAAAAATTGCATGGACAAGGGAATTCTCAACGCCATAAGTCGCCGTGACATAGCACACTTTTCTGACTGGACGGCCATAGTACTGAACTACTGTGCGATGGAAAGCCCTTGGAAAACCCAAACAAAATTCTTGGATCCTCTGGCCCTAACAAAACCCCTCGTCCGAACTAAAAGGGTGCGCTCTCGAAAGTCACCCAATCCAATTACAAAGAAGCCAAAGCCCTCTACAGGGCGTGGAACCGTACTGGAGGGATCGCTCAACAGGCCATGCAAAATTCACAGCACACTGGGCATAATACCAACACACAACCTTAGAGCATGTTGGATACTCTGGCAGGTGGCCAAGAGCGGCGAGGACCTTCTCATCAACAATACCGCAGAGCACCACCCCACAGAGAATAACAATATAGTACTGATAGTCTTTGAGACTTTCGCCTCAAACAATATAGGCGCAAGCGAGTGCTCCGTAGCCTCGCCGAAGTCTGCCACGTCACAGCAATAAACCCGTGGAATGATACGGCCATAACCTTCAATGTCAGCGACAAACCTCAATTCCGAACAGTCCGAGCACCAGCCGCTTTGGTCCTTAGCCCAATTGTGGACGGCTTCCGGCTTACTAAAGTGCTCATGGACGGCGGCAGCGGATTGAACCTCATCTATAAGGAAACTCTTAATAAAATGGAAATGATAAGAGCCGCATTGAGCAAAGCAGTACGACCTTCAGAGGAATCATCCCTAGTCGAGAGGCACGATGCGCGGGAAAATAACACTCGATGTGGTATTTGGCACGGCTAAGAATTATAGGTCCGAAGAAATCACATTCCCAGTGGCCCCCTTTAACATCGGATACCATGCCCTTTTAGGGTGGGAAGCATTCACAAGCTTCCAAACTATACCCCAATACGGGTACATGAAGCTTAAGATGCCGGGGCCTAATGGAATCATCACTCTAGCCAGTGATCCGGACATAGCACTCCGCGCTAAAAATCTGACCGCCGCAAGCCCTGGAGGCATTATCCGAAGCCCTCGCGGCCGTGGAGCTAACTACGCTACGCTCCACAGTAGACAGGGACGACGTGATACTCAAGAAATGACCCAAGTCCATCTCTTTTAAACCAACAGACAAAATAGTGAAATTCCAGGTCCATCCAACGGATCCTACAAAAACAACATCAATTGGGGCACAACTAATCCCCACAATAGACGTTGCACTACGAGAGTTCTTGCACGAGAATTGGGACATCTTCGGCTGGCATCCTTCAGACATGCTAGATATCCCACGCAGGCTGGCCAAGCATAGCCTAAACATACTAAAGGGATACAAGCCGTCAAGCAGATTCTTCGGCGATTTTCAGAACCCAAGAGACAAGCCATGGGAGAAGAACTAGCGAAGCTACTCAAGGCTGGATTCATCAAAGAAATTAAACATCCGTACTGGCTAGCAAACCTGGTGATGGTACCAAACAAGGACAAATCCTGGCGCCTATGCGTCGATTTCAAGGACCTCAATAAGGCTTGCCCCAAGGATCCCTTCCCCCTCCCTGGCATTGATCAAATCTTCGACGCTACCGTAGGACATGACTCATTGTGTTTCCTCGACGCATACTCCGGATACCATCAAATCAAGATGGAGGAGTCCGATCAAGCCGCAACGGCGTTTATCACTCCATACGGCCCCTTCTGTTTTAACACCATGCCTTTCAGGCTCAAAAACGTCGGCGCAACCTATCAACGCATGATTCAGATATGCCTGGAAACACCACTACTAGAAAAAGGCCTGCTAGTGGCGCACCTGTTTTTGCTACTAATGGCGCACTACAGGTGCGCCACTAGCATCACGCCATTAGAATTTTTTACTAATGGCGCACCTGTAGTGTGCCATTAGTATGCCTAGAGGTGCGCCATTGCTATCTCACTTAGTAATGGCTCACCACATAGGAGTGCGCCATTAGTAACAATTTTTTTTGAATTTTTTTTTGAATTTTTTTTTGAATTTTTTTTATTTTTTTTCTTAATCTCGGGTCACTATGGCTTAATCTCATGTCAATATGCTTAATCTCAGGTCAAGCACTACTCCAGCCCGAAAGGTCACCCATCCTCACACTACTCCAGCCCAAGCACGCTTAACTTCAGAGTTCTATCCACCCCCAGCACCAACTCACTTCACAGGCACTTGTTGATATATTGAGCATATCAATCCTATTAAACCTTGTTGATGTTTAGGACTTTGTTCATTTTCATGAGTGTGATGAAATTTTGAAAAATTATTTCGAACTTCCCGGTCATATTACGTATCATATTTTGAAAAAAAATCCGAAAAAATTTCGAAACTATTTTTTTCTGTTACTAGTGGCACACCTAGCAAACGGTGCGCCACTAGTAAGTTCGAAATTTTTTGAATTTTTTTGCCTCCAGATCTTAAAAGCCCCATAACTTTTTTCTGTTAGGTTTTTGAGGATTTTGAAAATGTTTAATGGGGTTCCCCGGTTAAATTTGGATGTAACTTTTCGAGTAGATGATTTTTCATATAAAAAACTTTTTCATCCGAGTTAGTATGCAAAAGTTATGCCAATATTACTAAATTCCAGAGAGATTTTGCTAATAAAATCGAAATTCATATTTGTAAATTTTCCCAACAAGTAGACCACATATCACATGGGAAACTTATTTTCTTTTATTTTTTTTGACATTTCCAACATTTTCTTTTATTTTTTTAAAACCGAAAAAGCGGTCCACTGGGGGGTGCAATTTTTGGGCCAAGTTAGTAATGGCGCACCACGCCCACGGTGCGCCATTACTAGTTTTGAAAAAAAATTGAATTTTTTTTGAAAAAAACTTAGTAATGGCACACCAGTGGACAGTGCGCCATTACTAGTTAAAACTAGTAATGGCGCACTATCCACCGGTGCGCCATTACTAACAAATTCTTTTTTTTTCAAAACTACTAATGGCGCACGGTGGGTGTGGTGCACCATTACTATGTCAACTAGTAATGGCGCACTATCCCACGGTGCGCCATTCGTAACAATTTTTTTTCAAAACTACCAATGGCGCACCACACACCAGGTGCGCCATTAGTAATATTACTAATGGCGCATATAGCAATGGCGCATCACATACATGGTGCGCCATTTGTGTCCATATTATCTATAGCCCTTTTCCTAGTAGTGCACAAATCGGCAAAACAGTGGAGGCATACATAGACGATGTGGTCATCAAAACCAGACACGTCAAACCCTTAATAGACAACTTCAGCCTTACGTTCGACAATCTCCGAACATACGACATCAAGCTCAACCCGGAAAAATGAGTTTTGGGCGTACCCGCCAAAAAGCTCTTGGGCTTCATCGTTTCCAATAAAGGAATCGAAGCGAACCCAGCTAAAATCCGAGCTCTGTCATAGTTTGCAACCCCAACAGACCTTAAGCAAATCCAGAAATTAACTAGATGCATGGCCGCCTTAAGCCGCTTTATCTCCCGATTTGGAGAAAAGGCACTACCCCTTTATCGCCTTCTTCGACGCACTGAACACTTCGAGTAGACGGATGCGGCTATGGACGGCCTGGAGGAAATAAAAGCCCTCTTGGCCACCAATTCAATCCTAGCAGCGCCAAATTTCGCCGAACACATGCTGTTATATATAGCTGCAACACACCTAGTTGTAAGCGCAGTGCTCGTCATCGAACGAGAGACAGATGGACATAAATTCCCACTTCAAAAGCCGGTATACTACGTATCCACTGTCCTCACTCCATGCAAGTCACGGTACCCACATTATCAAACAATAGCATACGCGGTCTTCATGGCATCCCGAAAACTACGACACTACTTTCAAGAGTGTTCAATCATGGTGGCCTCCGAAGTACCACTCAATGACATAATAAACAACCGCGATGCCACGGGCCGGATTGCTAAATGGGCTATCGAGCTCCTCCCATTGGACATAACATACAAACCATGGCGAGCCATTAAGTCGCAAGTACTGGCTGACATCGTCGCCGAATGGACAGAAGCTGAACTCCCTAAAGAGTACGGCGCGTACTCCAATTGGATCATGCACTTTGACGGCACTAAGATGCTAGCTGGTCTAGGGGCTGGCGTCGTCCTGACATCCCCCACCGGAGATACAGTCCAATACGTACTCCAAATACTTTACACAGATTCCAACAATGCAGCTGAGTATGAGGCATTGTTGCACGGTCTCCGGATCATAGTCTCCATGGGCATTCAACGCCTAGAAGTACGTGGGGATTCAAATCTCGCAATATCTTAAATAAACGGAGACTTTGATGCCAAGGACCCAAAAATGGTGACTTACCGCAATGTCGTCCTCAGAATGTCAGCTCGGTTCGAGGGGCTTGAATTCCACCATGTGGTTCGAGAAAACAATCAAGCGGTGGATATCCTTGCCCGCATCGGTGCTGAACGTGACCCCGTCCCACCTAATATCTTTTTGGAAAGGCTGTTCAAGCCATCCGTGATATGGGAAGGGGAGACCGGCAATACCAGTCGAGACCCGAATACAACCCCAGATCCCGAACACTCTGACGTAATCGGAGGCTCAACCACCGAAATAATGCCTTCGGCCCACGTGATTATGGCTGTCATCGCCCCATGGACAGAACCGTTCTTAGCCTACTTAAATAGGCAAGAACTCCCTGAGGACCAAAACTAGGCACGTTGCATTGTGCGGCGTTCTAAGGCCTACAAACTCCACGAGGGCGAGCTTTATAAGAAAAGCACGACTGGAGTTCTCCAAAGGCGCATCTCCGAAGAGGAAGGGCGGCAGCTCTTGGCCGAAATCCATACTGGACTCGGCGGCCATAACGCGGCAGCCCGGGCGCTCGTAAACAAGGCCTTCCATACAGGTTTTTACTGGCCTACAGCCCGGGCAGACGCACAGGACCTCGTCCAACATTGCGTCGGTTGCCATCTTTTTGCAAATCAAAGCCATATGCCACCTACCGAACTCCAAACAATCCCCATAACTTGCCCCTTTGCGGTCTGGGGCTCGATATGGTTCGACCCCTTAAAGGAGGAAGCCATAAGAAGAAATACTTGCTGGTCATGGTCGATAAATTCACCAAATGGATAGAAGCCAAGCCAGTTAAAACGCCCGAGTACGGACCAGTGATAGACTTCATATCTGGGGTCATACACCGTTACGGTGTCCCCCACAGCATCATCAACGATAACGGCTCAAACTTCACAGCTGGCGAGGTGAAGGCCTGGTGCGGCAAAATGGGCATAAAACTCGATTATGCCTCCGTCTATCACCCCCAAACAAACGGTCAAGTCAAACGAGCGAATGGTCTTATCATGAGTGGCATTAAACCCAGACTAGTGCGATCCATGAAGGAATCAGATACACACTGGGTCGAGGAGATCGACTCCATACTATGGGGGCTGTGGACCACGCCAAATCGCACAACCGGATACACACCATTTTTATGGTGTATGGCGCAGAGGCAGTGCTACCCTGTAATATCATCCATGAATCACCTAGGGTGCGCATGTACGAAGAGAGAGAAGCTGAGCTGGATCGGAAGGATGGCTTGGATGCCCTGGAGGAGGAGCATGACGTTGCAAAGGCCTGTTCAGCATTCTATCAACAACAGGCTCGAAGGTATTAAAGCAGAGAAGTATGGGCCAAAACTTACAACATTGGCGAACTCGTTCTACGCGTACCAGAGAAGAAAAAGGACAAGCTCAAGCCCAAATGGGAGGGTCCCTTCATCATTGAGAAAGTTCTCATCGGCGGAGCGTACCGTCTGCATGATGCATCAGATAATCGACTCGAGCCGAACCCATGGAACGCGGCCAGACTTTGAAGATTCTACGCCTAGTGCCGAACTCCGTGTTTGTCTCCTTACCTCCGTCTTCCCTTTTAAATTATATCATTTCTCTCTCTCCTCTTTATATATATAGCTTTAAAAGCTTCAAGTATGCTTTGTCCGCACACTCATGCCACACTATGCGCGCTTACTATACCTGGGGGCTTCTTATATGGAAGCTTAACATAATTATCTTTTGGGCTTTATGCCCATCACATATGCGGCATTTCCCCATATGTGCCTTTTTTCACCATTATATGCATCGATATGACTTAAGTTTTGGCCAAGATGGGTTGCCTGGCTCTTGTGTTTATGCCCTACGTTCCCGTTAATTCGTCTAGGGCATAAGGGGAGCACCTCTACGATTGTTACTGCCGGATCAGCCGGATGTGTACATCAGACTGGGTGAAGCCGAAAGCTAGCATTCTTAAGGGAATATTCGGTCGGTGAACAAAAGATGTCTTTTACTTATTACAAAACATGACCCCAGATGATTATATCCTGCGTCATTTTTCGCAGTTCCGCCATGCACATTACTGCATGCACACCCGGGGAAAGGAACCCTTAACGGAACTGTTATCCCCGGAAGATGTTTCTTACTACCCATGTAATATAACATAACTAGTTGGGTACTTGTCTATTCAAGCACTTATGACCCCTACGCCTGGTTTCCACACGTGCCCCGGTTTTCATATAACCGCGCGGGTATTCGGATACACTCCGGACTGTCAGGTCCGGAGGTTGAAGCGAAAAGGTCCGCCAAGACAAATGATTTACAATCCGGCTAGGGACAAATGTGTCCTTCGAAGTACAAAAGTCACTTAGACTGACTAAATTCTTCTTCTATACCATCCAACAGGCTCTCTAGCCTAGAGTCCCGTTGGGAATACTTAGCGGCTAATGCTACCTGGTCATATACTAGATTTACAGGGATCTCGTTCCCATCTAATCCTACAGGTCCAACCTCGGCCATGTGGTTCGGGTCAGCCTTGGTATATCGCGTCTTCACCATGGCCCAGGCTTCCCTCGCACCTTGTCGTCAAGCCAATATCTTCCATAATCGGAAGTGCCGCCGCGCTCCCTTGAGCATCTCCACAAGCTCCCCCATGCGTCCTAGCAAGGAGGCGGATGGCCACAAGGCTTGGGCAATACCATGCATCACCTTCCGAACTTGTTCGTGCAGTTGTGGGAGCTCCCGCAGAAGATCGCCTGCAGATCCGGGCATCTCCTCTTCGGGATGACCTGTCAGCATGCCTACAGACAAAATCCTGTCAGCACGCTTCCTCGCCGAACTTTATAGTGGTTCGTTAGAGCACTTACTGAATATGCCGCGTCGAATCCTCTTATTCTCCTTTACGGAGAAAGCAAGATGGGCCCGAACATCCTTTAATTCGACGTCTAGTCGGGTGTTCGCGTCCTGGAAAGTATTGTTCTCCTTTATAACCTTTGTGAGCACACGCTCGCCAGCCTTCAACTGTCGCCGAACATGTTGCTCATCCTCTGGTACGATCTTCGGATTGCCTCAGGGATTGTCTGCAGAATCTATTGTTAGATTTGCAATCAGGCCGAATACTAAACTGGTACATGCCATGACATTATTTTTGGTCAAAACTAATATTACCAGATGGGGCCTTCGCAGACTGCTCCATCACGGTAGTTGCGGCCCGCAGTTGGGCTTTGCACTCCTCCAGCTCTTTAGACAGCTGGGTATTCTTCTCTGTCAGAACCCATGCACACGAGGATCCTTAAATCAGTTGTGCCAACTATTTCAAGTCTCAGGGGCTACTGATATACATAATTATCACATTTTCTTACCCATATATCCTTTACGTACTAGTCCGTGGCTCTGGCAAGGCCACCTTGAGCAGCCCGTATGTACGCGTCCCCTGAGCTGAAGGCGTTAAATGCCTCTTCGGAGAAATGATGGTCACATAGTGTGGCCCGTCGGCGCCTATGATTCATGGCACTCCCCACTTTGCAATTTGTAGCGGAGAATCTATCCGCATCCTCTGTAGGAGGATCGTCCGCGTTGACCTCCGTCGTTCAGTCCGGCCTCGGAGTCCGGCTGGTGGAGGCGTGGCCGGCAGGCTCTCCGGATATAGTCCGGCGGGCGCTTTTTCTACCAAAGGACAATGAACATTGTTATATTGTAATGATGATAGTTACGTAGTAGGTTTTTAAACATACCTTTGCAATGGCATCTCGGTCTTGACCACCTTCCTTTTAAGCCTACCTGGCTTTGGTGCCCCTTGTTGACTAGTCACCGTGGGTTCGGCATGGTGTCCCAATGGTCTTCCCTGTAAAGCGCAATGCATGTGCGTTGGCTAAGGCACGGAGAGGGATTCCTTTTTGGAAGTTGGGACTCCGGTCTTACTTACCTGTGAAACAGGGAGCAAGCCAGGATAATCAGCTATGATGGCCACCAACGCACCATCGCAGCTTAATTGATAAAATGTCCGGTCGACGAGCTCTACAAATGTGTCCAGATCTTCTTCGAGTCCGGGGTCGAGGGCCCGGTTGGGATCCTCTGGCTGTGGAGACGGGCTGTGAACCTCCGTCATAGCTTTTCGTAGTTCCTGCTATGAATTGGCAATGTAAATATTTAATTTAAAGAATGTGGGAAAGACTGGAATAAAAGATAGCCTCTCACCCAGCTTGGGGGTGTACATGGAGAATCCATCCTGTGGCTTGATACGGATGAACTCCTCTTCTTCTTCTTTGTACAAATCAGACAATATCTTCACTAGAGCGGCAGGGGAGTCCGGACCTTTGCGGCCGCAGCGGGTGGCATCGTCTTCTCCATTGAATTGCGACATGGATTTCCCCCGATATTGAAGTGGCTGCACTCCCCGCATTATACATATGGACATAACCTCAATTATTGGCAGCTCTGATTTGGCCAGCGTCTTTATCCTGTCCATCAGAAAAAGGATCTCTCTGTTATCTTCCTCCTGGGGGCTCCAGGGGCGCTATCTATGGCGTTTCTTTAGCACGGCATTTAGAAACTCGGGAAAGCCCTTTCGAATAGGGTCTAGAAGAGGGACATCGTCTATATAGAACCGCTCCGAAGGCCAGTCTTCGGATGTCTTCTTCGGGGTAACAGATAGGTATCCGGTCCCGGCGATGCGCCATATTTTGGCTCCGCCCACTTGATATACCGACCCCTCCTAAGTGCGGGGTATGAGGCAGAATAGCCTCTTCCACAACTCAAAATGAGCTTCGCAACCCAGAAATAGCTCGCAGAAGGCAACGTAGCCTGCGATATGCAGTATGGAGGCTAGGGTAAAGTTATGCAGCCGGAGTCCATAGAACTCCAGGAGCCCGCGGAGGAAAGGATGGATTGGAAATCTCAGTCCCCTCAGCAAATAGCGCGACGGGTGAGGATGCAGCGCATGCGGCGGAGGTGCACACGGCTAGGATGCGGGCGCGAGCCAGCATGGCCGGGTCACAGGACGCCTGATGGGCCGGGTCGCGGGACGCCGGATGGCCGGCTGCGTGAAACCGGTGAACGGGCGCGGCCGAGTCGGAGGAAAGCGGAGGCTTGGAGGAGAAGGCAGCCGCAGAGGGCGTCGGGGCAGCTGCAGGAGATGCTGGCTATGGTGCGACAACCGGCGCTGTGATGCGCACGGGCGCGGGGAACCGGCCAGGAGTGTGACGATGCAGGTGACGGCATGGTACTGTGGACGTCGGCGCAATACTGCTGACGATGATGAGCACTGTGGATGAACAGTGGGCGGGGGATTGCCGTCGCATCCACGGCGTCTGATGGGACACAGCGACGGGATGCGGCGGTTGACTTTAGGGTGAGCGGAGTAGCGCCAGCGTGGGGAGCGTAACGGCGGCCACGGACAATGGAGAGGCGGGCGGTCGAGCAGCTGGAGATGGTGGTGGTGGCCTCATGGCCGAGCCGAGTTCAGCCAGGCGAGAAGGGAGCTCGACGATGTCAGCCGACACCGATGGTGCAGACGCGCTTTCCCACACGGTCGTCCCGGGGGCGTGGCAATGTCGAACCCTGGAGCGCGGCTGAAGAGACGACGGCAATGCCGCGGTGATAATGAAGAAAAAGCGTGATGCCGACGACAAGTGCGTGCTGCCCCGCGCGGTCGCTCCGAGGGCGTGTTGATGTCGAGCCCCCGAGCGCCACCGGAGAGACGACGGCGACGCCGCAGATGATGAAGAAGATGGCGAGGCCGACGATAAGGGCGCTCTGCCCCACACGGCCGCGCTAGGGGTGTGCCATGTCGAACCCCCGAACGCTATCGGAGAGACGACGATGATGCCGCGGTGATGACGAAGATGGTCCCTGTCCGGACTGCGGTTCCGCGGCAGCTGTGGTATCATAGTACCCCCCACAGTGGGTGCCAACTATCAGAGTTATCTCGCAGAAGGGTTCGTGAGACGACAGATGCCACGAGGTGGCTTGAGGTGAGGGCAAGGCTGCTCTGGACATCCGGGGACGGGATTGGGCAAACAACACTTGGTGGTTTACCCAGATTCGGGGCTCTCCGGAGAGATAATACCCCTACTCCTGCATGTCTGAATATATATGCGGTATACATGTCTGGTAGTACAGAGTTGCTCCTAGAGCTGTATTGGACTGATAACAGTAGCAACTAGCTAGCTAGCTGGTGTGTGGCATGGTGGCAGTGGCATCTGGCGGAATGAGTGGGTGCCCATGTGTGAGCATGTATGCATGCGTGAGTGAGTGAGTGGATGGATGTGTGCCTTATATAGGCGTGGCTAGCTTAGAAAGTAAGCTATGTAGGCATGGGTGTGTGCTTGGGATGTAAGCTACAGTGCGTAGCTTACATCCCAAGCTGTGTGTAGCTTGAGAGCTAGGCTAAGTTTTGTCCGTGGGGCATTTTATAAATCAATGCCCGGGGGACAAAGTACACTGTAGATGATGACACGGGTGACGAACGAACAGTGTATGCTTTATCAGCAACAGTGGCCGTGGTATGGCCGTCTTGTCGGTGTCGGGTCGATGCAGTGATTGACTTCGCGTAGCAGGCTGGCTGGAGCAGCCGGACAGGGAGCCGTCCGGGCGGCCGGGATGGTGAGTTCGGTTGGGTTGAGGGACTTGGCCGGGTTGAGCAACCCGGCCAAGTGCGAGCTGGATTGAGGGGCGTTGCTGGCCCTGATGCTTTTGAAGCATCGTTCACAGTCTTGGGCCTACCCGGGGGTCATCCCCCCGACAGTCGGGCTTGATCCTGATCCGATCATAGTCTGTTGAGACCCCCAGGGTAGCGATGCGGTCTAAAAGTTCATTTAAAGAAGAAATATCTGTCAGATCCAATTTTTCGGAGTACTTGGTGCCAATGCGAGGACGGTGTCCGGCGGCCGTGAGGGGAGTTGCGGGCTTGATGGCTGCGTGTGCCCTCATGGTAAAACCGCCGAACCGGAGGGTCTACCCTGAAGCGAGGCACCCTCCGGAAGTGATGTTGTTGTTGATGATTAGGCGAGCCATGGATCGCTTTTAGCAGACAGCACAACGGAGCTCTCAATGAAAGCACCAATGTCGGTGTCAAAACCGGCAGATCTCGGGTAGGGGGGCCCAAGCTATGTGTCTAAGGATCAATGGTAATAGGAGGCCAAGGGACACGATGTTTACCCAGGTTCGGTCCCTCTTAATGAAGGTAAAACCCTATTCCTTCTAGATTTTGATTATCGAGTATGAAGATTACAAGAGTGGATCTACCTCGAGATCGTGGTGGCTAGCCCCAGATGTCTAGCCTATGAGGATTCCGATAATGGTAGAAGTTGCCCTCTACGGACTAACCCCTCCAGTTTATATACACACCGGAGGGGATCTATGGATTGTACAAAGTCGGTTTATCAGGGAAGGAAACCTCCGGATTCTATTCTTGCTGTTCACGTGTTGAGGAGTCCCATCCGGACACGGTAGATGATCTTCGACCTGATCCTGTGCGGCCCATGCAACCCGGCCCAAACTCCTAGGCCGGACATCTGAGGACCCCCAAATCATGGACTCCCTCAGTTGGCAACCCTGACTAAGAACCAAGAGAGTGTAGAAAGGATCTTTGAGACTAAAATGCATGACTTATATGTGAAGTTCATAGAGATTCAGTCTACAGTGGAGAAGATCCAAGAAGAGCTTGAAGACAGGGATGAGGGACCTACTACAGATGCTTTTTAGCAAGTCCCAAGGGGACCTAGGTCATTAGTTGTGCCAGTTGTAACAGATCCCAGACCCACAGTGTCAGCACCTGCAGCTACAGCTTCAGTTGCTCCTCTAGTTGCAACTACACCAGGTTCAGACCTCTTCGTAAGCATTTGTTGCACGACTCCTCTCCACGCCACCTTCGCATTTCGGAGCTCCCGGAGATCGTGCTTAGTGCCACATAGCATTATGCATTTTCAAGCTTTTTGGTAACTTGTTGCCAAATGGGGAGAAAGTGTATAGATCATAGGCTTCGAGAGAGAGTGTGTGCTTTCTTGTTTTGCCTCTTTTTGCTACTCCATTTGCTTTGCTTGTTTGGTTGAAACAATATTCTATGCTTGTGTGTGAGATACTCTTATGATCGTATTTTCGATCATATCATACTTTAATGCTTGTTCTTAATGATGATATTCTTATCTTATGTATGATCATTCATATCTTATTTTGGTGATGAGTGCATATTCCATATTCTATCATTTTGAGTGCTCCACCAAGATGTATTTTACATGGAAGAGTGACCCACAATCCTAATTGGTTATGCATTTTCATTCAAAAGCAAATTTAAATAATGCACAAATTTAGGGGGAGCTCTTGCTTATCACATACTTCTCAAAGCGATGGTGTATTTCATTTATATTATCTTTTGTCGAAGCTTTGATCTGTATGTTGTCATCAATTACCAAAAAGGGGGAGATTGAAAGTGCAACTAATCCCCGGGTGGTTTTGGTAATTCATAACAACATGTAGCTCATTGAACTAGTACTCTTTCAAGATCAATATTTCAGAAAGTTCAATGATTGGTATGGCATGGACTAGAGATGTGGACCCGTCAAAATGCTAAAGACTCATATTAGCAAAAGCTCAAGACTCTACATTTTCATTTTAGTGATCCAAGATCACATTGAGTCTATAGGAAAGCCAATACTATTAAAAGCGGATGAGGTGTTGCTTAATGGCTTGCTTGCTCAAAATGCTTGTTGATATGCTCCAAAATCCCTCAACCACTTTCTCATTTCCACATATGTCCTAAACCTAAAGTCAAACTCTAATCAGTTCGGTCTTACCGATAGGGATCTCGACTCACCGAGATGGGTATGCAAACTCTCTGTTTCCCTTCGTAATGTTTTGGTCTAACCGAAGTGAGCGATCGGTCCCATCGAGTTGGCATTGCAAACTCTCTGTTTCCTTTTCATAACGTTTCGATATAACTGAGATGAGCGATCGGTCCCACCGAGTTCGCCTGACCAAGACTCGGTTTGCTTATTACTGAAATCGGTCTCACCGAGTTCATGTGATCGGTCTAACTGAGATGAGGTTTTGCCCTAACCCTAGAGCATCGGTCTCACCGTGTTGATGTTGTCGGTCCCACTGAAATGTGTAACGTTCACATTTTGAACCAAGTCAGTCTGACCGAGTTTAACAATTCGGTCCCACCGAGTTTGGGAATTTGTGTGTAACGGTTAGATTTTGTGTGGAGTCTATATATATATATATCCCTCCACCCCCTTCTCCACATGTGAGAGAACCATCCGAATGTGCCTACACTTCCACTACTCATTTTCTGAGAGAGAACCACCTCTACTCATGTGTTGATACCAAGACATTCCAATCCAACCACAAGAATCTTGATCTCTCGCCTCCCCAAATTGCTTTTCACTCAAATCCGCTTTCCACCATAGCCAAATCTGTGTGAGAGAGTTGAGTGTTGGGGAGACTATCATTTGAAGCACAAGAGCAAGGAGTTCATCATCAACACACCATCTATTACCTTTTGGAGAGTGGTGTCTCCTAGATTGGTTAGGTGTCACTTGTGAGCCTCCGTCAAGATTGTGGAGTTGAACCAAGGAGTTTGTAAGGGTAAGGAGATCGCCTACTTTGTGAAGATATACCCTAGTGAGGCAAGTCCTTCGTGGGCGATGGCCATGGTGGGATAGACAAGGTTGCTTCTTGGTGGACCCTTCATGGGTGGAGCCCTCTGTGGACTCGCGCAGCCGTTACCCTTCGTGGGTTGAAGTCTCCATAAACATGGATGTACGATAGCGCCACCTATCGGAACCATGCCAAAAATCTCCGTGTTTACATTGCGTTTGCTCCCTCCAAACTCCTCCCCTTTATCATCATATGCAATGATTTACATTCCGCTGCTATACTCTTAGAATTGCAGGTGTAGGTTGTTTGTTTGACTAGTGCTAAGTTGCTAAAATCTGCCAAGACATAAAATCGGGAAAGGGCTAGATTTTTATTTGGTCAAGTAGTCTAATCACCCCCCCTCTAGACATACTTTCGATCCTACATACATGATGTAGACAAAGTAAACTGATGCATGAATAAACCCCATATTTTTATCCTTAATAGAAAAGATACAATACGTGTCATGTCTGTGCCAAATCAGTAGATCAAAGAAATACGAAGCTATAATAATCATCCATAAATGAGTTCAGAGAAGACTCAAATAATATACATAGATAATCTGATCATAAACTCACAATTCATTGGATCCCAACAAACACACCATAAAAACTGATTACATTGAATAGGTCTCCAAGAACATCGAGGAGAACATTGTATTGAAGATCAAAGAGAGAGAAGAAGCCATCTAGCTAATAGGTATGGACCCGTAGATCTGTAGTAAACTAATCACACATGATCGGAAGGGCAGCAAGGTTGATGTAGAGCCCCTCCATGGTTGAACCCCCCTCTGGCAGAGTGCCAGAAAAGGCCCCAGATGGGATCTCTCGAGAACATAAACTTCACTACTAGGAAAAAGCCTAGTAGTAGCGCGGGCTAAACAGCTAGTAATAACGCGGGTGCCCGCGCTACTACTACGGCGCTATAGCTAACTCGTAGGTGTAGCACGGTGCATCCCGCACTACTAGTGGGCGTGTTAGTAGTAGCATGGATTCCACACACGCTAGTACTAACTATCTGTAGCGCGTGTCTTTTGCCCCACGCTACTACTATTAATTTTAAAAAAAATCGACCCCGTGCATGCTGTCAGTGGTGTAAATGGTTCGATCCAGCGACGACAGGGGTCACTGGAGGTGCGGACGGCTAGTGGAAGACCAGATCCGGCAACATCTATTGGAGAGGGACCGGATCCAGTCTAGAGCAACACGACGGTGTGAGGATCCTCTTCGCGACCAAGGCGGAGAGCTCCTGGTTGGCCATGTCAATGACCTGCGCACGCATGGGCGTGGGAGGTGAGTAAAACCGAAGGAACAGGGAGAGGGAGAGGGAAAAAGAGAAAGGAAGGAGATGGAGGGCGCATCGGGGCTGGTCACTGGTGGTGAGATGCTCCGTCGTGGTGGCATGGAGGTGAGGGAGAATATTGCGAGCTCTTGGATGCCGGCGACGCGAGGAGGCAGACTCATTGGGTGCCATGGAGGAGTTGATGTGCTTGGACAGGAGCACCATTGGAGAGCCTATGGAGAGAGGGGGAGAGTGAGGGAGAGAGGAGGGATTCGGCCAAGGATATGGGTACTTCACCTACCTCGTACTTCGTAGTAGCGAGCGGTATAAAACCGCGCTACTACTATCAACTTAGTAGTAGCGCGGGTTTATACCCCTCGCTACTACTATGGCATGTCCCGGGGGCATGGTAGAGACCGCTTAGTAGTAGCAAGGGTTAAAAACCCGCGCTACTACTATCAACTTAGTAGCAGCGAGGGGTAAAAATCCGCGCTACTAGTAAGTAGCAGTAGCAAGGGGTATAAATCCATGCTACTAGTAAGTGTCTGCCGATAAGCTTTTCCCTAGTAGTGCTTGCGGCGGCGGAAATAGGGTTTTGGTTCGCTCTATGTTGGTTTCCCAATTTTTGAGAATTTATAGAGGCGGAATTAGGTCAATGGAGCAAAGGTGGGCGCTCGAGGCAGCAGGGTGCGCCTACCCCCTGGCGCGCCATGGTGGCTTGTGGCCACCTCCTTCGCCTTTTGAATTCCTCCTGAAGCTTCTAGTGTCCCTTTTGTCCACAAAAAATCTCCAAGAAGTTCCGTGTAATTTGGACTTCGTTTGGTACTGATATTCTAGAAAACCAAAAATAGGCAAAAAAAAATAGAAACTAACACTGGGCACTGAGTTAATAGGTTAGTCCCAAAAAATGATATATAATTGCATATAATCGCATATAAAACATCCAAGATTGATACTATAATAGCATGGAACAATAAAACATTATAGATAGGTTGGAGATGTAACAAACATGTCTTCAACATCAAATGCATATCACTCGAAGATGGCATAGATGAGAAGGATATCTGAAATGGATCTATTAGTATTCATGCCAGCTAGTGGGTAGATAGTGTAGGTGAGCAAATGATATAGCCATTGATTCTCAAACGTTAAGTCCTCAGGTAGTAGAGCCACAATAGTGTCAGATCTTTTCTTGGCCATAGTGCACGACAAATCTTCATTGGAGATACCATCAATGTAGTGCATCCGAATTTCATTATTGCCATGCTCAAAACGAGGGAAAAGGAAGTGTGAGGTAAAATTAGTAGGGTTGCACTTAATCCTTTTTCCTTCAGTCATCCATTTGAAAATCCACTTGGCGCTATCATTCTCATCACCAAAGATGTACAGAGTGGCATGATACTGAAGTATAATCTGTCGGTTCCAGGGATGTTCGAATTCAAACACCTTGGTGAGGTAGAAATCGTCCAAGTCTTGAAGAAATTGGTTGAAGCAGCCAATGTTTCGCATCACAGGTTGATATGTCTCCAACGTATCTATAATTTTTTATTGTTCCATGATGTTATATTATCATTCTTGGATGTTTTACAATCATCTAGTCATTTTATATCATTTTTTGGTACTAACCTATTGACATAGTGCCCAGTGCCAGTTGCTATTTTAAACATTTTTTTACATCGCAGGAAATCAATATCAAGCGGAGTCCAAAGCAGCAAAACTTCTTGATGAATTTTTTGGGCCAGAAGACATTCAGTGTGCCAGGAAATCACCTGGGGGGGCTCCGAGGGGGAAGCACCCACCAGGACGCGCCTGGGGGCCCAGGCGCGCCTAGGTGGGTTGTGCCCACCTCGGGTGCCCCTTGAACCGCTTCTTTGCTCTATAAATACCCTAATATTCTAGAAACTCTAGGGGAGTCAAAAAAATAAATTCCAGCCGCAGTAGAGTCCAGAACCACCAGATCCAATCTATACACTGTGACAGCCTCGATTTTGCCTTCTCTCTTTTTACAGGACTTGCCTTCTCTCTCTTTACGTACTTGGTTTTATCGTGGTTTTTGCCCTGATCTGATTTGGATTTTTGGATCAATTCAAATGGACTTGTCACTTGGGCATATCCTTGGCTTTCACCCAAGTCACCTATCTACCTTATCCCACCCATAAATTCCCAAAATAATAAAATGAATATTTTTCCTAAAAGGAAAATATTCATTTTTCTCTCTTAAGTTCATTTGAGAACTTTGTGCTCCAAAGCAACCTCAATCTTTCTTGCTCAGAAAAATCTTAGATAATTCTTAAATATTCTTAGGACCATGGCACATATTCCCATGCAAAAATATAGCATCACTTTTTGTAATATTTTTGCTATAGAAAATCTTTTCACTTCTGGACCAGAAATGCACTTTGTAGAGCAAGTGCATTTTTCCCTAAGCTTTTAGCCTTGATCTTTCTTGAGCTTAAACACCCTCCTAAGAAACCCTAAACCCTAGGAGATCAGCCCTAATGGCCTTCTAGAAGGTGGCCAAACTTGGCGACCAAGTTTCTGTACAGAAACTTGGTAGCTAAGTGGCGTCACTTCTGGTCGACCTGGGCATGAGCCATCAACTCCCCTAGACTAAACACTGCACGGTCGAGAGCATAGACAAGGTTTGGCCGCTCCTGGGCGTCGTTTTGACCATGCCAGTCTGGTGTCCGCGCGTGGACACGGTGCCTGGCATGCGTCTCGACGCGCTCTGGCTGGCGCCTTGCGCTCTGTTTCACGCATGCACGTTCCAACGCTCGCCGCCGACTGCTGCACCGCACCACAACCCTCAACCCGTCACCCATGACCCCTCCCTAGCGCTCGCCGACACTAGAGCCGCCGCAGCAAGACCTGTCAAGTCGCGGCCAAAATTGCACAGTGCGCGCGTGTGCTTGTCCCCATCTCAAACCGCCTCCTGTGCTCGTCCGTGAGCATGGGCAAGCGCCGGCGTTGACACTGCACCCTATCCCCTCGCATTGGAGCCTCTCATCAACGTTCGCCGCGTGTCCAGAGCGCTCCGACGGCGACACGTTCCCCCCTGCTCTGGCTATATATAGCGCTCCCCTCCTTGCTCACTAGCCACACACCACTCCACACCAGCTCCACGAACACGTAGACAAGCAGAAGCCCGGGCGGGTAGGCCTCTGGCCGTCGCCCCGACCAGAGGACTCCAGTGATCCCTGCAGTCTAGCCGCCGCATTCCGGTGCCTCTCGAGCTCAAGCAACTGCTTGGGCGGGGCATTGGGGGTCTGCTGGTGCTGCCTGGACCCTGTGGAGCCCTCGGAGCCGCCTCTCGCCGCCGTCTTCTTCCTCTCCGGCGAATCCCGTCCACCACCGAAGCTTGCAAGCTCAACTATGACCAGCTCCGGCCACCTCTCGCCAAGCCACAGTACGGGCAGGTGTGCCACGACCCCACCTTGAATCCTATCCCTCTCGTTAAGCCCCAAACCCCCTCGTCGCCGGCATGAGCTCCGGCGAAGCCCCGCCTCCCTCTGATCTCTCTCTCTCCTGACGCACGGGACCCACCTGTCGGTCTCACCACTCGCGCCCGAAGCGGTACGAGTGGAGGCGTATTTCTGTTTTACGCCTTCGACGTCACCCCCCCTCCCAGGAATTTCTGTTTAACTCAAATTTATTCAGAAATTTGACCAAACTTTGACAAACCATAATTTCTAAACCACAAGTCCAAATGAATTGATTCTTTTTGCATTGTCTTTGTTACAGAAAGCTCTAGCAGCACACCAAAAGGTGGATTTATCCTTGCTGTCTAGAATTTCAGGTGATTTTCAGAATGTGTTTTGACATTTATCTTTGTGGTTTTGAAATATTTTCCGAAGGAGGATCTTGCCTTGAAGCTAACCAGGAGGAGTGTGACCCTCCTCTGCCCTAAGGCAAGCCACAACATCATTTGGATGGTGTTATTTCAATATCTATGATTTTCTACTTGAATATGTGCAATTATTTGCATTTAAAATTTGATAAATTAATATGGTTAATTGCTAGTTGTTTTATGATGCTTGATATGCTTGTTTTAGCTTTCAGTTTAGTTCATAGAATTGTTTGGCTAAGAAGAGTAAGAATTTGCACTAGATATTTTGTTATGGAAAGTTATGGTAGCTATTTTTGCTAGTAATAGTTTCAACTAAATGATGAACTAATAAAAATGTTGTTTGTAGATAAGAATGACTTATAACCAGAGAAGTATCTGATCTTAGTAGTGCAACTGAGTTATATTGCTTGTTTTGATCTATGATTAAGAGTTGATTGCTCTGTGTGACGACTAGTTGCATGATTTCCGGTATGATGCCATGCTAGTAATAAAAAGTTTTTCTGAAAATTAATACTTGATTAAGTTCAACCTGAATATGATGTTAATCACATCATGGTGCCACTGAATCGGGTTTTTAATTCAGTGCGACCACATTTACCTAATGGGAAGGTCTTGATTCGGCCCTTTGTCGTGGCTCGCACCGGTGCCTCCCGCGAGGGAAGGTTATGGGCGTGCATACCCTGGCCCGGTAGGCAGACATAACCTTGTGTGCTCATTTTGTTTTTATGGTACCTTGTCCCTGTTTGGGACCGTTTTGCCACGACGGTGGCCGTTGGTGTCTTTGGTAGACACGGGGCCACCCAAGACCTAGCCCTGAGAGGGAGATGGTCGGAGTGGTCGGTGTCGGTGTCAAAACCGGCGGATCTCGGGTAGGGGGTCCCGAACTGTGCGTCTAGGAGGATGGTAACAGGAGACAAGGGGCATGATGTTTTTACCCAGGTTCGGGCCCTCTCGATGGAGGTAAAACCCTACTCCTGGTTGATTAATATTGATGATATGGGTAGTACAAGAGTAGATCTACCACAAGATCAAAGAGGCTAAACCCTAGAAGCTAGCCTATGGTAGGATTGTTGTTCGTCCTATAGACTAAAACCCTCTGGTTTATATAGACACCGGAGAGGGTTAGGGTTACACAGAGTGGATTACAATGGTAGGAGATCTACATATCCGTATCGCCAAGCTTGCCTTCCACGCCAAGGAAAGTCCCATCCGGACACGGGACGAAGTCTTCAATCTTGTATCTTCATAGTCCAGGAGTCCGGCCGAAGGTGATAGTTCGGCTATCCGGACACCCCCTAGTCCAGGACTCCCTCAGTAGCCCCTGAACCAGGCTTCAATGACGACGAGTCCGGCGCGCATATTTTCTTCGGCATTGCAAGGAGGGTTCCACCTCCGAATACTTCATAGGAGATTTTGAACACAAGGATAGTGTCCGGCTCTGCAAAATAAATTCCACATACCATCGTAGAGAGAATAATATTTAGACAAGTTCAATCTGCTGACGTATTTCATGGCTTGACATCACACCATGGCCAAGCCTTTATTCGAATCATTTTTACTGTTCCACCTCAGCACGTTTAGCGAGGCGGTTTCTTTGGCACGTCTTGTCAAAGTAGAGATCGTGTCCCCTTATTCCGGGATTCTCATCAATACGGGCATGGGTAACCCAACCGTGCCATTGATTACGGCGCTTGGAAGATAAGCGAGTTTTACCAGGCTGGTGGGGGACGCATAGCTTCGTCTGTCCATATAAGGGGAAAAGGATCCACCTTTTTACCTACGCCTTCTTCCTCCTTTGCTTATCCATTTCCGTGCACTCGAGCTCCAGCGCCCAAGTCCGCACATCTCGCCTCAACCTTCCCCAGCCATGTCCGGAGCGGGAGGCAAGTGGATGGCCTCCTCCGTTACGGAGGGGCACATCAAAAAGTTGAGGAAAGCCGGTTACCTGCACAACGACATTGCGCACCGGCTTCCAGACGAGGGGCAGCTCGTCCCCACCCCTAGGCCCCATGAGAGGGTGCTGTTCCTTCCTCATTTCCTCCGCGGACTGGGCTTCCCACTCCACCCATTTGTCCGGGGGCTCATGTTCTACTACGGCCTGGATTTCCACGATCTGGCCCCGAATTTCATCCTCAACATCTCAGCGTTTATCGTTGTGTGCGAGGCCTTCCTCCGCATCAAGCCCCACTTCGGCTTATGGCTGAAGACCTTCAATGTCAAGATGAAGGTAGTGGGCAGCCAGCAGGCGGAGTGCGGAGGCACCATGGTGGGCAAGATGCCCAACATCACATGGCTCGAGGGCTCCTTCGTGGAAACCATCAAAGGGTGGCAATCGGGGTGGTTCTACATCACCGAGTCGCGTGACCCTGAATGGGCAGCGGCCCCCGAATTCCGATCTGGCATCCCCACACGGCTCACCTCCTGGAAAGAGAAGGGCCTGACATGGGGTGATTTTGAAGAGCTGACCGGACTCCAAACCTGCGTCCAAAACCTTGTGAACAAGAAGATCAAGCTCGTCAACGTAGTCCAGGTCATGCTCATCCACCGGATCCTCCCGTGCCAACAACGGTCCTTCAACTTGTGGGAGTTTGATCCGGCACAGCACCAAACCTTGAGCAGGCTCTTCGACACCACGTACGAAGATGCCTGGAAGGTGCTGTTCAAGGGCACCAAGGCTCCCACATCCGCTACCGAAGATCACGGATTCAGCTCGCAGCGTCTAGCCGGCGAGGTAAGATATTTTATCCTTTACAGGACCCTTGTTTTTCATAGTTTGACTCTATGCGGGATCTAAACTCCCTTACCTTTGACAGGCCTGGCGGAAGAAGTCCGAGCAGGTTAACTATCCGGCTCCCTTACCAGAAGACCCAGCGGATGCCCGATTGACGGGGCTGCTGGTTCTGGCACCTCACGTGGTGCCGGATAAGAAGGCCAAGAAGAAGGCCACGGGAACCTAAAAGAGTTCCCGGCGTCAGGTGTTATCGGACTCATCATCCGATGACTCCGAGGCGGACTCCTCCCGTGAAGATGAGGAGGAGAAAAAGGAGGTTTCTCCCCCAGCGGGGGAGAGAAGAAAAGGAAGGCCTCCCCAACTGGGGAGGCCGGAGGGTCCAAGAAGGGAAGGACCCTTCCTTCGGACTACTCCACCAACACCGATGACGGCGAAGAGGAGTGGTCACCACGGGCTAAGCCCCTGGTGACATCGTAAGTGTCCAGATACCAGAATAATTCATGATTTTTCATTTGTCGCATAGTTTCTTCTAACACCGAATACAACCATGTAGCCCGCCCAAGGACGAGCTCGACATTTCAATGAGCGACTCCCTGGCTCCATCGGACGTGAATAGCACTTCACTTCCGGCCGCCTCCTCTCCTCGCGCTGCTGACGACGCCAAGGTGGGGTCCCAAAAGGGGCCCAGCCAGGAGGAGGAGGTCCCGGAGGTGCCGCAAGGCAACCTCCCAGACTCTGGGCATGAGGAGGATCAAACCCCAAGGGGTTCTATGTCCAGCCCTGGGTCGGACTCCGCACCGGAACCTTCAGTGGTTCCGGAGTCCTGCAGGCGGCCCCTTCGTAAGAAGGGCAAGACTGCAACGTCGGTGGCCTCCGTCCAACTGGAGGCACCGGATAGCTTGCTGGAGGCGCTTAACGGCGCCTCCATCAACGAGGAGCACCGCACTATCATGAGTGCGGTGATCCAAAAAGTTTAGTCCGCCAAGAGCGGGCTGACTGAAGCCTGTACCAGCCTTCTAACAGGCTTCGAGGTTAGTTTTTAAGATATGTAAGAATATTACCGCATAGACAGTAGCCCCTGATGCTTAGTTCAGTGTTTGGAAAGAAAAGCCGAGCTGAGGATCTAAAAAGATATACGCAGGAGTCTAACATAAATATGTCAATATGGGGATGCAGGATGTGCTGGTGACCTCTGCCGCACTGACTGTGGAGGTCAATGCATTGAAGGAGAGCCTCGAGCGGTCCGAGAACGAGCTCGGCCTTGCCAAGAAGCAGCTCGAGGACAAAGAAGGTAAGTAATACCTTATTAAAGTAATACCTTATAGAAAAGGATTTGGTTGCAAAAAATGACAGGAATAACATGAGTATTGCAGGGGCCACAAATGAGGTGGCGAACCTGAAGGAAGCGGTGGCCAAGGCCGAAAATAATGCGGCCGCGGAGCGCACCGAGCGATAGAAGAAGGAGGCGCGGGTGGTGGAGGTGCGGCAAGAGCTCCAGGCTCTCGTGGAAAAGCACGAGAGTTTGGAGCGTGACTCGAAGACTCGAGAGTATGAGCTCGCCTTGGCTCTTGATAGTGCCAAAGCCGCTAAGGCTGAAGCCCAGAAGGCCCTCCAGGAGATTGAGGCGATAAAAAAGATAGCGGTGGGTAAGGCATTCTTCATGCAAAGTAAGCATGTAAAAGTGAATTATCTGTCACTTACCCGAATTCGGAGCTCTCTAGGAGCGTTTGCAGATCTGCGATCTGCCCCGTAGTGTGTCCGATGCTGCCGTGTTCTACCGAGCCGAGGAGGGGAGCTCGACAGAAAAGGTATTCTGGTCTCAATATGCTGTGGCCGGACATCCGGTGCCCCTGAGCGACCAGCTGAAGCAGCTGGTCGAGCTCCACATGGTGGCCGAACAGGCCATGAAGGGCCTCATAGTTCGGCTGTGGCCTAAAGAAGCCATGCCTGGGAGCTACTTCGGTCTGGTGCGGCGGCTGGTGGACGTCTGTCCATGGATTGAAGTCATCAAGCGCTTCGTCTGCATTGAAGGTGCCCGTCGGGCCCTTGCCCGTGCTAAAGTGCACTGGGGCAAGATGGACGCCGAGAAGCTTGTGGCGGACGCGCCACCGCCGGGCAAGGAGTATCGCAGGCCCGAGATGTATTATGAGGGCGTCCTGAAGGGTGCCCGCCTTATAGCGGGTAAATGCTCCAAAGATGTAATTTTTGAGTAGACTCGCATTTGTTATCCTGTACGCTGAAAACTTTGTTCATATGCGCTAAGCAACGCTTGTTTAATTTAAAATATTACCTTCTGTGAAGCCGTTTATCAAATTTGAGAGATGGCGAGTCGTTGGCTTCAGCCCCCATGCCGCGAGTGCTGGGGTGTTCGGGATAAACTTGAGCTCTCTTGTTCCCATTCTTGGGTCCTTCGAGGGAGGCGTTCAACACAACGAACAAGGCAACCGGACTATAATGCTTGAACACTCTCACTTAGCCATAGAATTCTATAATATTAAATTTCGGTGAAGCCCCTGGTATTCGGAAGACCGAATTCGGGGCGCTATCCACGCCTTGGCCGGACAATGCTGACTCCTCGCTCTAAGCGGCATGAGTCTTTAGGGACCTGAAAAACCTCTCGAACAGCGACCAGCTCTCGCCCTATCATGACGGTCAGTTTTAGCTTTCTCCACTGAGGTGCTCAACCCAGCTCAACCGGGGCACAATCGCAGTGGTTCTCCCAGCGCTACCTTAGCCGATATAACGGAACGTAAGGTACCAAAACATGGGAGCCGGGCAAACCCAACTATTGACCCAAGACAAGATTCGGAGCCGATTCATATAATGCTATAAGTTCGGGGTGCGGCACTTGTGAAAGTGTTCGGACTTATCACACCATGTTTTGGGGTACTTAAGCCCCTGGTGTATTGACCATACCAAGTTGTACGGGTGCAACATGGCATAGATGAACATTTATGAAAAAGAAAAGGAATGCAATAATAAGCAAGAGCTATGTATTGTCTATTCAAAAGATACTGCAATGAAAGCAGAACGATACAAATAGTGCGATAAGCAAGGGATGGGACTATTTAACATGTCCCCCTCCATGGGTAGGCTGCGGGATGGTATGTAAAATAGGTATACTACTCGTAATAGAGACCACCTGGACACTCGACGTAGCTTTTCTGCTTCCCTGGCTGTTGCATCGTGAGTTCGGCGATTCTACTGCCGGACAGGGCTTCTGGAAAACGGAGTCCTGAGAATAAGAAAAAAAAAGAATGACACAATTGGAAGCCCCTGGTGCGGTTGAGCCGCACTCTGGGCATGCCGTGGTCGTGCCCCTCCCCCTATGCCCATGGTATCTCCAGAGCGTAGTTATGTACGCGTGGTATTGGTTTCGCGATTTCGCGAGGGCTGGGGTTGGGGCCGCATTGCTACGCGTGCTCGGAATGTGCCAGGCGGTCTTGTCGTAGGTTACTCCGGGCGCGCTTGACGGTGTCCGGACGTTTAGTAGTCGGACTCGAGAATTGCCTTAAGAGGCTGCTTTGTACTTCCGCTGCGAGGGCCGCCGTATGCTCCTCCGTTCGGAGGGAGCATTCGGTGTTTCCATTGAACGTGATTACTCCTCAAGGGCCTAGCATCTTGAGCTTGAGGTATGCGTAGTGCGGCACCGCATTGAACTTTGCAAATGCGGTTCATCCGAGCAGTGCGTGATAGCCGCTGCAGAACGGGACTATGTCGAAGATTAATTCCTCGCTTCGGAAGCTATCTGGGGATCCGAAGACCACTTCGAGTGTAATTGAGCATGTACAGTTGGCTTCTACACATGGTATGACGCCTTTAAAGGTCGTTTTTGTGGGTTTAATCCTTGAGGGGTCTATGCCCATTTTGCACACTGTATCCTGGTAAAGTAGGTTCAGGCTGCTGCCACCGTCCATCAGGACTCTAGTGAGGTGAAATCCATCAATGATTGGGTCAAGAACCAATGCGGCGAATCCGCCGTGGCGGATGCTAGTGGGGTGGTCCCTTCGATCAAAAGTGATCGGGCAGGAGGACCACGGGTTGAACTTTGGGGCGACTGGCTCCATTGCGTATACGTCCCTTAGTGCACGCTTCCGCTCCCTTTTGGGTATGTGGGTTGCGTATATCATGTTCACCGTCCGCACTTGTGGGGGAAAGCCCTTCTGTCCTCTATTGTTCGGCGGCCGGGGCTCCTCCTCGTGTTGGGGAACGTAGCAGAAATTCAAAAAAATTCTACGCAACACCAAGATCAATCTATGGAGTAATCTAGCAACGAGGGAAGGGCAGTGTATCTTCATACCCTTGAAGATCGCGATGCGGAAGCGTTACAAGAACGCGAATGAGGGAGTCATACTCGCGGAGATTCAAATCGCGGAAGATCCGATCTAACGCCGAACAAACGGTGCCTCCGCGTTCAACACACGTACAGCCCGGGGACGTCTCCTCCTTCTTGATCCAGCAAGGGGAGAGGAGAAGTTGAGGGAGAGCTCCGGCAGCACGACGGCGTGGTGGTGGAGCTTGCAGTTCTCCAGCAGGGCTTCGCCAAGCACTACTGAGGAGGAGGTGGAGTTGGAGAGGGGGAGGGCTGCGCCAGGGGCAAGGGTGAAGCTCCCATGCGCCTCCCCACTATATATAGGGGTGGAGGGGGCTGGTTTCTTGCCCTCCAAGTCCATTGGGGCGTTGGCAAAGGTGGGAGGAAAGAAATCACATCATTTCCTTCCCCACCTATTGTTATCCCCCTTTTTAGGGATCTTGATCTAATCCCTTCGGGATATGATCTTATTCCTTCTAAGGGGGGATCTTGGTGCGCCTTGACCAGGGGTGTGGGGCCTTGCCCCCACTACCCACGTTCATGTGGGTCCCCCATGCAGGTGGGCCCCACTTTGGAACCTTCTAGAACCTTCCCGGTACAATACCGAAAAATCCCGAACATTTTCCGGTGGCCAAAATAGTACTTCCCATATATAAATCTTTTCCTCCGGACCATTCCGGAACTCCTCGTGACGTCCGGGATCTCATCCGGGACTCCAAACAACATTCGGTAACTGCACACTAATTCTCATAACAACTCTAGCGTCACCGAACCTTAAGTGTGTAGACCCTACGGGTTCGGGAACCATGCAGACATGACCGAGACAACTCTCCGGCCAATAACCAACAGCGGGATCTGGATACCCATGTTGGCTCCCACATGTTCCACGATGATCTCATCGGATGAACCACGATGTCGAGGATTCAATCAATCCCGTATTCAATTCGCTTTGTCTAGCGATATTGTACTTGCCCGAGATTCGATCGTCGGTATCCCCATACCTTGTTCAATCTTGTTACCGGCAAGTCTATTTACTCATTCCGTAACACATCATCCCATGATCAACCCCTTGGTCACTTTGTGCACATTATGATGATGTCCTACCAAGTGGGCCTATAGATACCTCTCCGTCACACGGAGTGACAAATCCCAGTCTCGATTCGTGCCAACCCAACAGACACTTTAGGAGATACCCGTAGTGTACCTTTATAGCCACCCAGTTACGTTGTGACGTTTGGTACACCCAAAGCATTCATACGGTATCCGGGAGTTGCACAATCTCATGGTCTAAGGAAATGATACTTGACATTAGAAAAGCTTTAGCATACGAACTACACGATCTTTGTGCTAGGCTTAGGATTGGGTCTTTTCCATCACATCATTCTCCTAATGATGTGATCCCGTTATCAACGACATCCAATGTCCATGGTCAGGAAACCGTAACCATCTATTGATCAACGAGCTAGTCTACTAGAGGCTTACTAGGGACATGGTGTTGTCTATGTACCCACACATGTATCTGAGTTTCCTATCAATACAATTATAGCATGGATAATAAACGATTATCATGAACAAGGAAATATAATAATAATTAATTAATTAATTATTGCCTCTAGGGCATATTTCCAACAGTCTCCCACTTGCACTAGAGTCAATAATCTAGTTCACATCGCCATGTGATTAACACTCACAGGTTACATCGCCATGTGACCAACATCCAAAGAGTTTACTAGTGTCACTAAACTAGTTCACATCATCATGTGATTAAGACTCAATGAGTTCTGGGGTTTGATCATGTTTTGCTTGTGAGAGAGGTTTTAGTCAACGGTTCTGCAACATTCAGATCCGTATGTACTTTGCAAATCTCTAGGTCACATTGTAAATGCTGCTTCCACGCTCCACTTGGAGCTATTCCAAATGGTCACCCACTATACGTATCCGGTTTTGCTACTCAGAGTCATTCGGATAGGTGTTAAAGCTTGCATTGACGCAACTCTTTACGCCGAACTCTTTATCACCTCCATAACCAAGAAACATATCCTTATTCCTCTCAGGATAATTTTGACCGCTATCTGGTGATCCACTCCTTGATCACCTTTGTACCCTCTTGCCAGGTATGTAGCAAGGCACACATCAGGTGTGGTACACAGCATAGCATACTATAGAGCCTACGTCTAAAGCATAGGGGACGACCCTCGTCCTTTCTCTCTTTTCTTCCGTGGTCGAGCTTTAACTCTTAACTTCATACCTTACAACTCAGGCAAGAACTCCTTCTTCGACTGATCCATCTTGAACACCTTCAAGATCATGTCAAGGTATGTGCTCATTTGAAAGTACCATTTAGCGTTTTTGATCTATCCTCATAGATCTTGATGCTCAATGTTCAAGTATCTTAATCCAGGTTTTCAATTGAAAAACACTTTTCAAATAACCCTATATGCTTTCTAGAAAATTCTACATCATTTCTGATCAACAATATGTCAACAACATATACTCATCAGAAATTCTATAGCGCTCCCACTCACTTCTTTGGAAATACAAGTTTCTCATAAACTTTGTATAAACCCAAAATCTTTGATCATCTCATCAAAGTGCACATTCCAACTCCGAGATGCTTACTCCAGTCCTTAGAAGGATCGCTGGAGCCAGCATACCTTTTAGCATCCTTAGGATCGACAAAAACTTTCTGATTGTATCACATACAACCTTTCCTTATGAAGACTGGTAAGGAAACTCGTTTTGACATCCATCTGCCAGATTTCATAAATGCAGCTAATGCTAACATGATTCTGACGGACTTAAGCATCGCTATGGATGAGAAAATCTCATCGTAGTCAACTTCCTTGAACTTGTGAAAAGCTCTTCGCCACAAGTCGAGCTTCATAGACGGTGACATTACCGTCCATGTCCGTCTTCTTCTTAAAGATCCATTTATCTCAATGGCTTGCCGATCATCGGGAAAGCCCACCAAAGTCCATGCTTTGTTCTGATACATGGATCCTATCTCGGATTTCATGGCTTCTAACCATTTGTCGGAATATGGGCCCACCATCGCTTCTCCATAGCTCGTAGGTTCATTGTTGTCTAGCAACATGACCTTCAAGACAGGATCACCGTACCAATCCGAAGCAGTATGCGTCCTTGTCGTCCTACGAGGTTCGGTAGTGACTTGATCCGAAGCTTCATGATCACTATCATAAGCTTCCACTTCAATTGGTGTAGGTGCCACAGGAACAACTTCATGTGCCCTTCTACACACTGGTTGAAGTGATGGTTCAATAACCTCATCAAGTCTCCACCATCCTCCCACTCAATTCTTTCGAGAGAAACTTTTCCTCGAGAAAGGACCCGTTTCTAGAAACAATCACTTTTGCTTCCGGATCTGAATTAGGAGGTATACCCAACCATTTTGGGTATCCTATGAAGATGCATTTATCCGTTTTGGGTTCGAGCTTATCAGCCTGAAACTTTTTCACATAAGCGTTGCAGCCCCAAACTTTTAAGAAACGACAACTTAGGTTTCTCCAAACCATAGTTCAAACGGTATCGTCTCAACGGAATTACGTGGTGCCCTATTATAGTGAGTGTGGTTGTCTCTAATGCCTAACCCATGAACGATGGTGGTAATTCGATAAGAGACATCATGGTACGCACCATATCCAATAGGGTGCAACTATGATGTTCGGACACACCATCACACTATGGTGTTCCAAGCGATATTAATTGTGAAACAATTTCCACAATGTCTTAATTGCGTGCCAAAGCTCGTAACTCAGATACTCATCTCTATGATCATATCATAGACATTTTATCCTCTTGTCACAATGATCTTTAACTTCACTCTGAAATTACTTGAACCAATCAATAATTCAGACTTGTGTTTCATCAAGTAAATATACTCAACATCTATCATCTGTGAAGTAAGAACATAATGATATTCACTGCACGCCTCGGCACTCATTGGACTGCACACATCAAAATGTGTTACTTCCAACAAGTTGCTATCTTGTTCCATCTTACTGAAACCGAGGCTTTTCAGTCATCTTGCCCATGTGGTATGATTTGCATATCTCAAGTGATTCAAAATCAAGTGAGTCCAAACGATCCATCTGCATGGAGTTTCTTCATGCGTACATACCAATAGACATGGTTCGCATGTCTCAAACCTTTCAAAAACAAGTGAGTCCAAAGATCCATCAACATGGAGCTTCTTCATGCGTTTTATACCAATATGACTTACATGGCAGTGCCACAAGTAAGTGGTACTATCATTACTATCTTATATCTTTTGGCATGAAAATGTGTATCACTACGATCGAGATTCAATAAACCATTCCTTTAGGTGCAAGACCATTGAAGGCATTATTCAAATAAATAGAGTAACCATTATTCTCCTTAAATGAATAAACCGTATTGCGATAGACATAATCCAATCATGTCTTTGCTCAACGCAAACACCAAATGACAATTATCCAGGTTTAATACTAATCTTGATGGTAGAGGGAGCATGCGATGTTTGATCACATCAAACTTGGAAACACTTCCAACACATATCGTCAGCTCACCTTTAGCTAGTCTCCGTTTATTCCGTAGCTCTTTTATTTCGAGTTACTAACACTTAGCAACCGAACCGGTATCTTAATACCCTGGTGCTACTAGGAGTACTGGTAAAGTACACATTAACATACTGTATATCCAATATACTTCTATCGATCTTGCCAGCCTTCTCATCTACCAAGTATCTAGGGTGATTCTGCTCCAGTGGTTGTTCCCCTTATTACAGAAGCACTTAGTCTCGGGTTTGGGTTAAACCTTGGGTTTCTTCACTAGAGCAGCAGCTGATTTGCCGTTTCATGAAGTATCCCTTCTTGCCCTTGCCCCTTTTGAAAACTAGTGGTTTTTACTAACCATCAACAATTGATGCTCCTACTTGGCTTCTACTTTCGCGGTGTCAAACATCGCGAATACTTCAAGGATCGTCATATCTATCCTTGATATGTTATAGTTCATCACGAAGCTCTAGTAGCTTGGTGGCAGTAACTTTGGAGAAACATCACTCTCCCATCTGGAAGATAACTCCCACTCGATTCAAGTGATTGTTGCACTCAGACAATCTAAGCACAAGCTCAATGATTGAGCTTTTCTCCCTTAGTTTGCAGGCTAAGAAAATCGTCGGAGATCTTATACCTCTTGACGTGCGCACGAGCCTGAAATCCCAATTTCAGCCCTCGAAACATCTCATATGCTCTGCGACATTTCGAAAACGTCGTTGGTGCCTCTACTCCAAACCATTTAACTAAACTATCACGTAGTTATCAAAACGTGTATGTCCGATGTTCGCAACATCCACAAACGACGTTTGGGGTTCAGCACACTGAGCGGTGCATTAAAGACATAAGCTTTCTACTGTCCGCATAATCGCTACTGTCAACTTTCAACTATATTTTCTCTAGGAACATATCTAAATAGTGGAACTAAAGCGTGAGCTTACGACATAATTTGCAAAGATCTTTTGACTATGTTCAGGATAATTAAGTTCATCTTATGAACTCCCACTCAGATAGACATCCCTCTAGTCATCTAAGTGATTACATGATCCGAGTCAACTAGGCCGTGTCCGATCATCACGTGAGACGGACTAGTCATCATCGGTGAACATCTTCATGTTGATCGTATCTACTATACGACTCATGCTCGACCTTTCGGTCTCTTGAGTTCCGAGACCAAGTCTGTACATGCTAGGCTCGTCAAGTCAACTGAAGTGTTTCGCATGTGTAAATCTGGCTTACACCCGTTGTATGTGAACGTAAGAATCTATCACACCCGATCATCACGTGGTGCTTCGAAACAACGAACTTTCGCAACGGTGCACAGTTAGGGGGAACACTTTCTTGAAATTTTAATGAGGGATCACCTTATTTACTACCGTCGTTCTAAGCAAATATGATAAACATGATAAACATCACATGCAATCAAATAGTGACATGATATGGCCAATATCATATTGCTCCTTTTGATCTCCATCTTCGGGGCTCCATGATCATCATCGTCACCGGCATGACACCATGATCTCCATCATCATGATCTCCATCATCATGTCTCCATGAAGTTGTCTCGCCAACTTATTACTTCTACTACTATGGATACCGGTTAGCAATAAAGTAAAGTAATTACATGGTGTTGTTCAATGACACGCAGGTCATACAATAAATAAAGACAACTCCTATGGCTCCTGCCGGTTGTCATACTCATCGACATGCAAGTCATGATTCCTATTACAAGAACATGATCAATCTCATACATCACATATCATTCATCACATTCTTCTTGGCCATATCACATCACATAACATACCCTGCAAAAACAAGTTAGACATCCTCTAATTGTTGTTTGCATGTTTTAAGTGGCTGCTATGGCTTTCTAGCAAGAACGTTTCTTACCTACGCAAAAACCACAACATGATATGCCAATTGCTATTTACCCTTCATAAGGACCCTTTTCATCGAATCCACTCCGACTAAAGTGGGAGAGACTGGCACCCGCTAGCCACCTTATGCACCAAGTGCATGTCAGTCGGTGGAACCTGTCTCACGTAAGTTTACATGTAAGGTCGGTCCGGGCCGCTTCATCCCACAATACCGTCGAAACAAGATTGGACTAGTAACGGTAAGCATATTGAACAAAATCAATGCCCACAACTACTTTGTGTTCTACTCCTACAAAGAATCTACGCAATAGACCTAGCTCATGATGCCACTGTTGGGGAACGTAGCAGAAATTCAAAATTTTCTACGCAACACCAAGATCAATCTATGGAGTAATCTAGCAACGAGGGAAGGGGAGTGCATCTTCATACTCTTGAAGATCGCGATGTGGAAGCGTTACAAGAACGCGGATGAGGGAGTCGTACTCGCGGCGATTCAAATCGCGGAAGATCTGATCTAACGCCGAATAGACGGCGCCTCCGCGTTCAACACACGTACAACCCGGGGACATCTCCTCCTTCTTGATCCAGCAAGGGGAGAGGAGAAGTTGAGGGAGAGCTCCGACAGCACGACGGCGTGGTGGTAGAGCTTGCAGTTCTCCAACAGGGCTTCGCCAAGCACTACTGAGGAGGAGGTGGAGTTGGAGAGGCGGAGGGCTGCGCCAGGGGCAAGGGTGAAGCTCCCATGCGCCTCCCCACTATATATAGGGGTGGAGGGGGCTGGTTTCTTGCCCTCCAAGTCCATTGGGGCGTTCTCAAAGGTGGGAGGAAAGAAATCACATCATTTCCTTCCCCACCTATTGTTATCCCCCCGTTTTTAGGGATCTTGATCTAATCCCTTCGGGATATGATCTTATTCCTTCTAAGGGGGGATCTTGGTGCGCCTTGACCAGGGGTGTGGGGCCTTTCCCCCACTACCCACGTTCATGTGGGTCCCCTCATGCAGGTGGGCCCCACTCCGGAACCTTCTAGAACCTTCCCGGTACAATACCGAAAAATCCCGAACATTTTCCGGTGGCCAAAATAGGACTTCCCATATATAAATCTTTACCTCCGGACCATTCCGGAAATCCTCGTGACATATGGGATCTCATCCGGGACTCCGAACAACATTCGGTAACTGCACACTAATTCTGATAACAACTCTAGCGTCACCGAACCTTAAGTGTGTAGACCCTACGGGTTCGGGAACCATGCAGACATGACCGAGACAACTCTCCGGCCAATAACCAACAGCGGGATCTGGATACCCATGTTGGCTCCCACATGTTCCACGACGATCTCATCGGATGAACCACGATGTTGAGGATTCAATCAATCTCGTATTCAATTCCCTTTGTCTAGCGATATTGTACTTGCCCGAGATTCGATCGTCGGTATCCCCATACCTTGTTCAAACTCGTTACCGGCAAGTCTCTTTACTCGTTCCGTAACACATCATCCCGTGATCAACCCCTTGGTCACTTTGTGCACATTATGATGATGTCCTACCAAGTGGGCCCAGAGATACCTCTCCGTGACACGGAGTGACAAATCCCAGTCTCGATTCATGCCAACCCAACAGACACTTTCGGAGATACCCGTAGTGTACCTTTATAGCCACCCAGTTATGTTGTGACGTTTGGTACACCCAAAGCATTCCTACGGTATCCGGGAGTTGCACAATCTCATGGTCTAAGGAAATGATACTTGACATTAGAAAAGCTTTAGCATACGAACTACATGATCTTTGTGCTTGGCTTAGGATTGGGTATTGTCCATCACATCATTCTCCTAATGATGTGATCCCGTTATCAACGACATCCAATATCCATGGTCAGGAAGCCGTAACCATCTATTGATCAACGAGCTAGTCTACTAGAGGCTTACTAGGGACATGGTGTTGTCTATGTACCCACACATGTATCTGAGTTTCCTATCAATACAATTATAGCATGGATAATAAACGATTATCATGAACAAGGAAATATAATAATAATAATTAATTTATTATTGCCTCTAGGACATATTTCCAACACCTCGTCATCGCCATGCAGCCCCTTGTCGGCATTTAACTTGCCTACCTGCTTGAACACCCAACAATCCCTGTTGGTGTGGTTGGCTGGTTTTTCGGGGGTGCCATGTATCTGGCACGAGCGATTGAGTATTCGGTCCAAATTGGATGGGCCCTGAGTATTTGCTTTGAACGGCTTTTTCCACTGACCGGGTTTAGAGCCTCTGTATCCGGCATTGACTGTCGTATCTTCAGCATTATCGCCGTTAATGCGGCGCTTGTGCTTGTTGTGACACGACCTGCCATTGCTGTCCTTGGTATTCGAACTACCAGGGTTTTTGGTCAGGTTGTTACTGCGAGCTAGCCAGCTGTCCTCTCCCACGCAGAAGCGAGTCATGAGTGATGTGAGGGCTGCCATGGATTTCGGCTTTTCCTGTCCTAGGTGCCGGGCAAGCCACTCGTCGCGGATGTTATGTTTAAAGGTTGCAAGGGCCTCTGCATCTGGACAGTCAATGATTTGATTTTTCTTGGTTAAGAACCATGTCCAGAATTGTCTGGCCAATTCATCTGGCTGCTGAATTATGTGGCTTAGGTCATCAGCGTCTGGTGGTCACACATATGTGCCCTGGAAGTTATCAAGGAATGCGGTTTCCAGGTCTTCCCAACAACCAATTGATTCTGTTGGCAAGCTATTGAGTCAATGCCGAGCTGGTCCTTTAAGCTTGAGTGGGAGGTATTTGATGGCGTGTAGATCATCACCGCGGGCCATGTGGATGTGAAGGAGATAGTCCTCAATCCAAACCGCTGGATCTGTTGTGCTGTCGTATGATTCAATGTTTACGGGTTTGAAACCCTCGAGGATTTGATGATCCATTACTTCGTCTGTGAAGCATAGTGGGTGTGTGGCGCCTCTGTATTGGGCTATGTCACGACGGAGCTCAAATGAGCTATGTCTACTGTGTTCGGCCCGGCCGAAATTGCTGTATCCGGCATGACGGCTGTCATCATGTGTCGTGGGGCGCCCACGCGATCCGTAGATCGATCTTATTTGCCTTGCCTTGTCCTCCAATATGTCTCGCAGGTCTGGCGCATTTCCCCGTGGCTTTGTACTTTTCGAGCGACACCGGTGTGCGGCTTTAGTGGAGGGCCTAGAGGCCTCTCTGTCGTGGCCACGAGGTGGCCGGTCGGCCGCGTCATGCTCTGGTGATGTAGGTTTGGTTGCTTCCTCCTCTGATTGGGGTAGCAGCCTGCGTTTTGGGTAGCTCTTGGAGGGGCAATCGAGTTTGTACTCTTCGGCTGTAAGGACTTCGGTCCATCTGTCTGCTAGCAAGTCTTGGTCAGCTCTAAGCTACTGCTGCTTTTTCTTGAGGCTTCTTGCTGTGGCCATAAGCCTGCGCTTGAAACGCTCTTGTTCGACGGGATCCTCGGGCACGACAAATTCGTCGTCATCGAGGCTTGCTTCATCTTTGGAGGGAGGCATATAATTATCGTCCTCTACCTCTTTGTCTGCCGCTCTATCATGAGGGCTGGCTTCTCCCTCCTCCTATGCTGAATCCTGCTGGAGGGGGTTGTCTTCGGCACTGTCCGGGGTATTATTATCTCCCGTGCCGGAATCACCATTTTTGCTGTGATGGGATTTAGAGCGGCGCCACTGATGCCGGCGCTTGGGCTGTTTCTTGGAGGGGTCATCCTCCGCTGTTCCATTGCCATTCCCATCTTTTGGGATGTCCACCATGTATATGTCATATGACGAGGTGGCCTTCCAGTGCCCTGTAGGCGCTGGTTCTTGGTTGTCTCCCGCATCGTCGTCCATACCGTCGATGTCTTCGGAGTCGAAGTCGAGCATGTCGGTTAAATCATCGACAGTGGCTACAAAGTGGGTGGTGGGTGGGCGTTGAATTTCTTCGTCGTCCGCATCCCAACCTTCCTGACCATAGTCCGGCCAGGGCTCTCCTGATAAAGAGAGAGCCTTTAGTGAATTCAGGATATCGCCAAAGGGCGAGTGCTGAAGGATGTCCGCGACAGTGAACTCCATAACCGGCGCCCAATCGGATTTGATTGGTAGGGGTGCGGGAGGTTCGGAGTCCGGAGAGGAGTCCGGCACCTCAGAGTCACGGGCTTTGCAAAGTATAGGGATGGTGTTCGTCTCAATCACCGTAGAGATCGTATCCCCCGAGGCGGTGTCCAGCCACTCGTCCTCGATCGGCGAAGTCCGCTCCGAGCTAAGGGTCGGAGCGGACGCTGGTGCGGCCTCCAGGGCACTGTTTGGTGGCAGAGCTAGATCATACCCATCGAGATAGTGTGGCGCACTTGGCTGTGGCTCGAATCCGTTGAAGATCAAGTCTCCGCGGATGTCAGCCGTGTAGTTCAAACTCCCAAATCTGACATGATGGCCAGGTCGTAGCTTTCAATCTGCTCCAGATGGCCAAGTGAATTGGCCCGCAGTGCAAAGCCGCCGAATACGAAGATCTATCCGGGGAGAAAAGTCTCACCCTGGACCGCGTCGTTGTTGATGATCGAAGGAGCCATCGGTCCTAAAGGTGATGACATAGAGGAACTCTCAATGAAAGCACCAATGTCGGTGTCAAAACTGGCGGATCTCGGGTAGGGGTTCCCGAACTGTGCGTCTAGGCGGATGGTAACAAGAGACAAGGGACACGACGTTTTTACCCAGGTTCAGGCCCTCTTGATGGAGGTAAAACCCTACTCCTGCTTGATTAATATTGACGATATGGGTAGTACAAGAGTAGATCTACCACGAGATCAAAGAGGCTAAACCCTAGAAGCTAGCCTATGGTATGATTGTTGTTCGTCCTACGGACTAAAACCCTCCGGTTTATATAGACACCGGAGAGGGTTAGGGTTACACAAAGTCGGTTACAATGGTAGGAGATCTACATATCCGTATCGCCAAGCTTGTCTTCCACGCCAAGGAAAGTCCCATCCGGACACAGGACGGAGTCTTCAATCTTGTATCTTCATAATCCAGGAGTCCGGCCGAAGGTGATAGTTCGGCTATCCGGACACCCCCTAGTCTAGGACTCCCTCAGTCGGGGAGAGTGCATGGCAAAGGGAGGGTTTCGTCGGAATACTTTGGTCCACCCGAATGGGAGTACGAGGCCAGGTATTCCATAGTGTGGGTAAAGTGCACTACCTCTGCAAAATGTATTTAATCTATCGATAGCAGCGCCGTCGGTTATGGGAAAGACTCGGGAGTAAGTCACACCATGGATCAACTTTTATAATTAATCTTGCAAACTAGTAATTGTTTTGATGCATTGTTTCGTGGTGAACCTTGAACACTCGAGGTGTTCATGAGTGATTGGTTTCAGGTGTGACCCCGGTGTGGCCACCGTTTGGTTACGAGGTAACCGTCTGGTAAGCGAGTTTGTGTGACTCGGTGCGCTGTTTGGTTGCGCTGCATAGCTTTGCATTTGTAGTAATTTCTTGCATTAATTTAACTTGATTAATTATCATGATATTGTATGTCATCGTGCTTATGTTTGTTGTGAGCTTGCAAGTACATTCAATGTACTAACCTGGCGTGTCATGCCAGTTTTCAGGCAAGTTGATTCGCATCAGAGCGCATCTCGTGTCTAGGCCGTGTCCACGTCGATGTCCCTGTGCCATGGATTTCCTCTACGTCGTTCTTCCGTTGTCGCGTAGTTTCTAGTGATTGAGACCCCAGCCATGTTCATTAAATGATGTACATACTATCCAGCAGCATCGTGTCTGCCGTTTGGCCTCAAATTTCGATGTAATATCAAACCTTTGTACCATGCTAGTATCAATAAAGCGGTTATTTCTGTACCATGTTGTTGTGTATTGCCAGAAGACTCGATCTCAGGGCTGGCAATGCTGGGTAAACCGGTTGCTCTGAGCCCGAGTGCCACAACGCTTGGTATCAGAGCCGCGCTGATTGTAGGACACGCTAGATAGTTTCGTTTGAGTACCGATAGACATAGGAATTGGTTGTTGCATCGCATACATGACTTATTGTTGTTATTACTAACCGTATGGTTTGTGAGTGTAGATGGCACCAGTACCGATCTTGTACCATCCTAAGCCAGCTCCGTGCACATCGCCGCACCTGCTTCAGAACGTGTGGCGACGACTCTATCCAGAGGGTGCTGATCCAGAGTTTCGGGTGTATCGCGAGCATCCAGCCTATGCATTGTATGAGTATTATGCTGAGGTCACTCTACACCACAGTTCCCCATCGGGCGCTTACACTCGTTCGTCTAAGGGTGGTCTTGCTTCTACGCCATCTTAGGAGGTTCAGTTTGCTGCTATCGAGGCTCTTGTAGACTTGCGCTACAATGAGGTCCGCATGCACAACCACCCTGGACTTTTCTTCTACCCATCTCTGCACGAGAATGGGCGTATCCGCTTTCCTTTGATTAATCCGGCGTGTGATCGTCCCACTAGCCACCTTGCAGGCTACATCACCGGTAGCTATCTCCTTAACTACGAGTTAGCTCGGGAGCTCTCACGCGCTTGCGCCGCTCTTGCTGCTGCTCGTATAAGGAACCCTCTTCCTGCTGTCATCTACATTTCTGCTCCTCCCACCTCCATTCCTACGACGACCTCGCAGGGTACCGTTAACCCTTTGACGGTGAACCCTCACAGCACTCCTACTGCATGGTCTTCTTTTGTCGCTACTCATGCCGCTCCTATGCTTAGATCCCATCCCTCACCTGCCCCTAAGGGAGAGCCCTCAAGGAAGTGCCAGCACACCTCTCTTCCCTCGGAGGTCTCTACTATCAGTTCAGGATCTGGGTCCGATTCAGGAGACGAGCCTTCAGCAGCACCATCCGAGCAGTAGATTGTTAGAGTATCATGGTAGTCATGAGCATGATGTATGGCTGTAATCGCATTTGTCATGATGAGTAGTTTCATGTACGAGGGTAGTAGACCCATTGCAATCTTTATTTTCATGTTGGGACTATGTATAGTTACGTTGGATGTTTTTTTTCGACTTGGTTTTATTCGCTGCTTTCTTCCGGTATTTGTCATTGGTTTTTCCCCCATTTTGGAATTTTCTCATCATGGTTGCTATGTATTGGGAAAACGAAAAAAAGGATGCCGCGTGGAGGCAGCAGCGGTCAAGCTGGTGAGGATGTCCCTGTTTGTCGTTCTGCAAGACAGGCAGGACATTCCCCTGAACCATAGCAGCCACCTCTGCCTCCACTGCCACAACCGCCTTCCACCGAACAAATCCTGCGAATGTTTGACGAAAGAAGGAGCAACGATCTGCTGGAAATACTGAAAAGTGTACAAGTTATGGTTGGGCAGAATGGAAACCAGAATGGCCATCATTCCAAGCTATCAGATTTTTAGCGAACCAAGCCTCCCAGTTTCAGCCATACTACTGATCCTTTGGACGCTGACGACTAGCTAAGGACTATTGAAAGAAAACTGGAAATTTCTTGCATAGACGACAGAGACAAGGTTCCCTTTGCAACGCATTATCTCGAAGGAACTACCGCTATATGGTGGGATAATGCCAAAGCAATATGGACTGCCGAAGAGGAAATAACTTGGACAAAATTCAAGGATCACTTCCGCAAATATCATATTCCCACCGGAGTCATGAAGATGAAGCAACGCGAATTTCTCGCCCTCACTCAAGGCAGCATGACCGTCGCTGAGTATCTGAATAAATTCAACCATCTGGCCCGCTAATCACTCCACGATGTGGCCACCGAAGAGCGGAAGATCGACCGCTTTCTTGGAGGCCGACATCAACATCTCCAGTGCACTCTCAGTATGTTTGATTTCCTGGACTTCCTCACACTGGTGAACAAGGCCCTAATCGCCGAGAGGGAACATAAGCTCCTGCAAGACAACAAGCCAGCTGCTAATGACCACAAGTGTCAGGACCCCGATTCTATGCCACACCGATCTAGCATGTAACACCTCATATCACTTTGCGGCCTCACGCACGGTATTCCCACGGGTGTTGCCTTACCATGCCCGGGACCATTTGCGCCTTTTGGCACACGTATATGATAGTGTCGCTAGCATCCATATGACAAGAACCCGGGCTGACATGGCTAGTCGTGAACCCGAAGTGGCACTAACTTACAAGGACAGGCATACATGACCCAGCATCGAACGTGTCGGTCATCAGCGAGTGAATCCGGGCTATAGCAACTAGGCTAGCAGGACTCCGGAGAATCCGGGCTGTAGTAGGCTAACATGACTCTGGTAGACACCGCGTGACATTTCCCCGAAGGGACAGACACAGGAATGAAGAAGGACACATGCCGGCCAGCCTAATTGTTCCGGAGCAGTAGCAAGCTACCAGGGCTCGGTGGAAGCATTAGGAGACATTTCCCGATAAGAGAGGCTACTAAGGTTAAACAACTAGATAGTCAGATCCCACACATAGCAATACACATTGCACGTACGCATAACATGCAAGTATGTGTTGTACAACATGGCATCACAACATAACTCAACAATTCATATAGATAAGGCTCAAAGAGCCATCATAGCATTTATTACAAGCAGGGTCACATGACCCAACAATCAGAACAAACAAGCAACAAGCGGAAGCATTACATGTCTGAGTACAGACATTTATAAATGAAAAGGCTAAAGAGCCTGACTATCTACAACATCCTATCAAGATCGTAGCTGAGGTACAAGCTACTCGTCGGAGTCCAAGAGAACACTAGTAAGACCAAAATCTCCACTGCAAAAACATAAATAAAGCAACATGAGTACAAAGGTACTCAGCAAGACTTACATCACATCCTATCATACATGCATTTGTATCAAGAGGGTAATGTGGGGTTTAGTTGCAGCAAGCCAGCTTTGACTCAGTGGCTATCCTGTTCAACGACTATGAGAAACTTCTTTGAGGTGAGATGGCGCACACGAGTGCACTAATCACCACACAATACACTACTATGGATTCATCCCCGTCTCCCTACGAGAAGGCCATCCATAGCACTCACACTTGTCTTGAGCATTCTATAGTATCCACTTTCAGTTGTCTATGTACCACGTAAGCATCCAAGAAGTCCATAACCGCGGACCCAGCTATTCGAATAGATCATGTTAACCCTGCAGGGGTGTACTTCTTCACACACGCTCTCGCCACTTACCGCCATGTACACGTCATGTATCTCGGCAACCTTCAAGCGGAAGCCTGGCGAGGGTGTCGGCCACGACCTGACTAACCACACAAGACTCTAGTCCAGGTTTATCGCCTATTCGGGTTCCATCCGCAAGGAGATCCGGCCGGGGTGTCGCTCACGGCCCCAAATGATGTGAGCAGGGTTCCCAAGCCCACCATCCGGGTGCCACTTGGTACACCGTGCCACATGTGCCTAGTCTGTCCCAAGCCCACCCTATCGGGTGCCACTCGGTTGAAAAATAGCACTACCTACAAACACCAGAAACTAGTTGCGACTCCTGGACAGAGAACAAGTTGGTTAATAAGTCGAGAGGGGCCGAGTTACCGAAACCCAATGTGTGGTAGTATCGAATCATTGGATAACATACATAGAACTCAGTGCTTAAGGATGGTTCCAGTGAGACAACCCACCATGTACTCCTACATGGCCTCTCACCGCTACCTTTACCAAATCATGTTCACACACTTCACTCTCAGCACCAGAACACAGAGCACTGCACTCCAATTCATTCCTAATGAATCAGACCTGACACACTCTAAGCAATAGCAGGCATGGGATGGTAGGAACACAACATGGCTCAATCAACTCCTACACATGCTAGTGGGTTTCAACTATTTACTGTGGCAATGACAGGTCATGCAGAGGAATGGGTTCAACTACCGCAGCACAAAGTAGCAGTTGAAAATGTTGTTGTCCTAATGCAATAACTGAGAGCAGGAGCGAGAGAGTAGGATTGTATCAGAATGAACAAGGGGGTTTGCTTGCCTGGGAGATCAACAAGGAAGGCACTACTCCTCAGACAGGTACTTTGGAACGGTCTCCGGAGCAGGACCTATCGAGAAGGAACGGTTCGGCAATCAATACACAAGCATATGCAACAATATGATGCATGAACATGGCATGTATATGTGATGTGGTTTGAACTAATGCAACTAGTATTCAATTTGAATGAATTCCATTTGAACCAAGGGTTCAAATGCAACTCCAAATTAAGCTCTTATATAGGCCATTTATATGTTTTCACCTATACAGCAGGTATAAGTTGGTTTGACATGCATGAAACTAGTACAAATGGATAGATTGCATTTTTTGATAATTTTTCATATATAAATTATTTCAATCTGAGCTACGGTTGAATTTCTATGATTTTTTGAAGTTTATAGCATTTTCTGGATTTTCCTGATTTAAATCCAGAAAAGAATTAACTGCGTCAGCATGACGTTAGCGAGTCAACGGCCAGGTCCAGGTCAAACCTGATGTGCGGGGTCCACACGTCACTGACACAGGAGCTAATCCCTGTCAAACTCTGCGCTAACTGGGGTTTGACCAGGCGTGGGGCCTGCTGTCAGTGGCTAGGTGGGGTCAAGCTGGTGGGGATTAGTGCTAATCACGCCGCCACGTCGGCTGTCGCTGGAGTTCGGCCGGCGGCGAGGTCAACGACGGCGGAACGCCTCGGGTTTCGCCCTCCGGCGACCAAACGCCGCGCGGAGGGGCTCTATGGGTTCCTGGCGCTCATGCGCATCCGGAGGAGGCAACGGGAGGACGCAGGGTGGCCGGAGCTCGCCGAAGCGGCGCTCGCGGCGGCGGCCGGAGTTCGTCTTCGAGCGGGAGCGGGCTGCGGGGCACGGGGAGGCCACCCGAGGGGCTCTCTGGCACCCTCGTGGCACCAGGAGCACGGTGACGCGCTCGGTTGTGGGCTGCAGTGGCAATGGCGACGGCGGCGACATGGACGGCGGAGAGAAGCTATGGTCGTGGTGGGGAGAAGGGGCTACGGTGTGCGGGCAGCTAAACGGAGAGAGGGGAACGGGGTAAGAGCTCACTGCGGTTCCAATGGAGGCTTCGGAGGGCTCGGGGGAGGCCGGACGGTGATAGGCGGGCGGTGGAGATCCACAGCGGCCGGCGGTGATGAAGGCGACGGCGACGGCTCCACGGGGCGTCCAGCGATGCACATCTTGGCGGAGAGGCTACAGAGCGAGGAGGCGGAGCTCCTGTGCATGTCGGAGAGGCGAGGGGGGGCGGTAGCTACGGTGGTGCTCGTCGGCGGCGGCGGTGGCGTTCGGCCATGAGAGAGAAAGCGAGGGAGAGGAGAGGAGAGGACTGGGGGAGAGTGAGAGAGTCCGGGGGGCGCGTGGCGTCACGCGGGGCATCCAGAACGACGAGAGGGAGGACAGGTAGGCAGGGAGGGAGGAGGTGGTATGGCGCGGCGGTGCACGCGCATCGGGCACGCGCCGTCCTCCTGTCGAGGAGGAAGACGAAAGAGGAGGGGCCCAGGTGGGCTGGGCTGGCCAAGCCGCACAGGAACAGGCTGGACAGGGAGGTAAGCGACAGGTAGGTTTCTCCCTTTTCCTTTCCGTTTTTATTTTCTATTTCTATAATTTTTATTTTTGATTTAGTAAAATACTAAATCAATTTGTTTGCCTCTGATTAATTTTGTAGGGACTAGTTGGATTAATCCAAAGCCCCACACCAAAAATCAGAGATATTGGACATATATTAGATATATAACTAATATATATCCAATGCGAATATTTATGCATTAATTCCAAATGCCCAAAATAAATAATTATGAGCTCCTCAAAATATTGGTTTGATTTTGATCTCTGCCCAATATTTTGAGAGAGCAACATGAACATTTTCTTGGACCTTTTTGGAGCAATTTTTATCTGGGTCATTTCCAGAAATGATTCTGAGGGTTTCACAAATCCTCATTTCAAATTTAAATGGAATTTAAACATGATGCACAAATGACTAGCTAGTCTAGGTCATACCAGAACTAGGGATGTGACAACTCGCCCCCACTTGAAAGAATCTCGTCCCGAGATTCAGGGGTCGACGGAAAGAAAGTGGGGTACTCCACCACTAAACCTTGAGAAACTTGATGTTATGACGTCGAGTGACACGCTCTGCTTGATCAAGAATGTGAATCGGGTACTCTCGATATGTGAGGTTATCTTGGAGATCAAGCGTTTCGTGGTCCACTCTGCGGATGGGATCCGAGAAGCAACGCCTGAGTTGAGAAACGTGGAAGACATCATGCACTCTGGAAAGATGTGGGGGTAGTTCCAACTGGTAGGCAACCTCTCCTCGTTTAGCGAGAATGCGAAAGGTCCAATGTAACGAGGAGCCAACTTGTCCTTGATACAAAAAAGATGGGTACCCTTCAAAGGAGTAACCTGAAGGTAAGCTTTGTCGCCAACTTCATAAGCATATCCTTATGATGACGATCATACTGGCTCTTTTGACGAGAATGGGCTGTTTTCAAATTCTCACAATTGATGCGAACTTGCTCTTCTGCCTCCTGGATCATGTCCGGTCCAAAGAATTGTCTTTCACTGGTTTCTGACCAGTTCAATGGTGTTCGACATCTTCGTCCATAGAGAATCTCAAAAGGAGCTTTCTTGAGACTGGATTGATAGCTATTGTTATAAGCAAACTCACTAAAAGGAAGACATTTCTCCCAATCCATACCGAATGAGATAACGCAAGCTCTAAGCATGTCTTCAAGAATTTGGTTGACCCATTCCACCTGACCACTCGACTGAGGGTGGAAAGCGGTACTGAAAGAAAGATGGGTTCCAATGGCAGTCTGGAAACTCTCCCAGAAATGAGAAGTGAAAAGACTACCACGGTCTGAATTGATCTCTAGTGGAACACCATGAAGTGATACTATTCGAGAAATATATAAGTCAGCGAGCTGACTAGCAGTGATACTCTCTCGAACAGGTAGGAAGTGAGCCACTTTGGAAAGACGATCAACGACTACGAAGATAGCATTATTCCCTTTCTTGGTCCTGGGAAAGCCGATGATGAAATCCATACCAACTTTATCCCATTTCCACTTAGGAATAGCTAAAGGCTGAAGGTGCCAGCAGGCCTTTGATGCTCTGCCTTAACACGACAACAAACATCACAATTAGCAACAAAGTCGGCGATTTCTCTCTTCATCCTAGTCCACTAGAACCTGTGGCATAGGTCCTGATACATCTTGGTACTACCGGGATGAATTGTGAGAGGAGATTCATGCGCCTCCTTAAGAATCAATTTCTGCATCTGCTGACTCTTGGGAACCACCAAGCGGTTCCCAAAGTAAACAACACCTCGTTCATCCATAGATAAACAACTAGCTGCTCCCTTGGAGATATTTTTCTTGATTCGGGAGATTCCCGTATCATGCTTCTGGACTTCTATGATACAATCCACAATAGTAGGTTTTGCCACCAAGGTAGAAAGGAATCAGTGAGGAGCAATGTGAAGGTTAAGCTTACAAAATTCCTCATGGAGAAGTGGTTGGCCCTGCCGCAACATGGGATTGTTGCAATAGGATTTACGACTTAGCGCATCAGCCATGACATTGGCTTTGCCTGGAGTGTAAGTAATCACTAAGTCGTAATTTGAGATCAACTCCAACCAACTTCTTTGCCTAAGGTTCAAATCTGGTTGGGTGAAGATATACTTGAGACGCTGGTGATCAGTGTAGATCTTGCAACGTTTACCAAGAAGGTAATGTCGCCAGGTCTTGAGTGCATAGACTACGGCTGCAAGCTCTAGATCATGTGTAGGATAATTCTCCTCATGTGGATGCAACTATCGAGATGCATACGCAATCACATGATGATCCTGCATAAGAATGCAACCTAGTCCCTGCTGTGAGGCGTCGCAGTAGATAACAAAGTCCTTAGTGAAATCCGGTGGCACAAGTATGGGAGCAGAAGTCAGGCAACTTTTCAGTTCCTGAAAACTGTACTCACACTGTGGGGACCACTCGAACTTTTTATCTTTCTTGAGAAGTTCCGTGAGGGGTTTGGCTACTTTGGAGAAGTTTTCAACTAAGCGGTGACGATAGCTGGCTAGACCAAGGAAACTTCTAACTTGTTTAACGGTTTCAGGCGGAGTCCAATCAAGAACGGCCTTAACTCTCTCGGGGTTGACAGCAATACCCTTACCAGAGATTAGGTGGCCTAGGTAGGTCACTTCTGGCAACCAAAATCTCCACTTGGAGAACTTGGCATAAAGGCGATGCTCCCTGAGTTTTCTAACACAAGTATAAGATGTTCGGCATGCTCTTCCTCGTTCTTCGAGTAAATAAGGATATCGTCGAGATAAACCACAACGAATTTATCTAAGTACTCCATGAAGATCGAGTTCATCAAGCGGGAGAATGTGGCTGGAGCATTGGTTAGACCAAAGGACATGACGGTGTACTCGTACTGGCCATATCGACTGACAAAGGCTGTCTTAGGGATGTCCCCGTTTCTGATCTTGATTTGGTGGTAGCCTAACCTCAAATCCATCTTGGAAAAGACTGAGGATCCAGCGAGCTGATCATATAGGTCGTTGATTTTGGGGAGCGGATACTTGTTCTTTATCATGACCAAATTAACGGGACGATAATCTAGAACCATCCGGTCGGTACCATCCTTCTTCTTGACAAAGAGGATGGGGCAAGCCCAGGGAGAAGAACTAGGACGGATGAAACCCTTTTGCAAGGACTCATCAAGTTGTTTCTTAAGCTCGGCTAGTTCTAAAGGTGCCATTTTGTAAGGTCTCCTAGAGATTGGAGCGGTTCCTGGGATAAGATCTATGACGAACTCTACATCTCTGTCAGGTGGAACACCTGGCAGTTCCTATGGAAAGACATCCGGAAAGTCACGGACTACCGGGATATCTTCAAGGTCTGGAAGAGGGCTGGCATTAAGAGAATAGAGCCAACGCTTTGCAACTCTGGTGGAGACAGTGACTATCTTGCTAGATGGGTGTGTAAGTTGAACAGACCTAGTGTAACAATCAATCTTGGCATAATGAGCTTTAATCCAGTCCATACCCAAGATGATGTTAATATATGTAGACTTGAGGGCTATAAGTGATGCAAGGAATACAAGTTTGTCAACAAGGATCTCGTTACCATGGATTACACTAGAGGTTTACCATGGATCATCGTGAGCGTCTTTAGCTGAGACGTGATGCACACGTCCAGGTTTAGTGCGAGCTGGCTTGGCACTGATCGTCTTGCTTGATGGCTTAACACAGCCAACAGACTTCTCGGGCTGGGGTGGAGCATAACTAGTCTGAGAGCAGTCACGTGCATAGTGTCTTGGCTTCCCGCATGTGAAGCAAGTCCCTGAGGTTGGATGTGGACCCGCACTGACAAGCAGTCTACCAATAGGCATGGGTGGAACATACGACTGAGCTGGGGAAGGCACCACATAGGATGGCCTCGGTGTATATCCAGAAGGAAGAGCGGAGTTTGGAACCCAAATTTGGCGCTTCTGAGAACCAGAACCGGAAGAAGATCCCAAATCACGGGTGTGCTTACGAGACTCCTCGTATGTGACCTGAGCTGTCTCTGCATTAATGGCCTTGTTCACAAGGGCTTGGAATGTAACACAATGACGAAGGTCGAGATCACGATGCAACTTGGGGTTGAGACCCTTCTGGAACCTAGCCTGCTTCTTGGCGTCCGTGGACACCTCTTCTGTGGCATAGCGGGCGAGGTTCTCGAACTCTCTGTTGTAAGCATCAACAGCCATCTTACTCTGGGTGAAACTACAGAACTCTTCTCTCTTGCGATTGATGAGGGCTTCAGGAATGTGATGCTCGCGAAAAGCCTCGGTGAAATCTCTCTAGGTAGGAATCTGACCAGCTGGAAGCATAGCCTCATAGTTCTGCCACCAAAGACTAGCAGGACCTTCCAGATGGTATGTGGCATAGGTGACCTTGTCATTTTCAGCTACGTTCGCGGAACGCAACTTATGGGCGATGCTACGGAGCCAGTCATCTGCATTAAGTGGCTCAATGGAATGATGAAAGGTAGGTGGGTGCAAGCGAATGAAGTCATGAATGGTTGCAGACCCTTTGAACTGATGTGTGGTGTGCTCCTCGATACATGCCAACAAGCGGTTAGACTCACGCTTGTTCCTCTCCATCTCTAACATGAACTCTGTCAACGAAGGCGGGTCGGGAGGATCCTCATTCCTACCATCTCCGTGGTTCTGGCTACGAGCAACAGAACTTTGCCTAACCGATGACATCCTGAGATACGAAACCAAGGACGGATCAGCACCAACTATAGACTGTAGAATGTAGGACAAGGAAATTAGTAACTCTCGAACTCCTAGGCAATTCTGGCAGCATAACGGCAGTAAAATGCTCAGGATGAGACATCCTTCTAAAATGGGGTAGTAACATACTCAACATCATCACTCAAGGTTCTGAGATCATACTAAATAGGCTACACCGGAAGTACTCGAAACTGGGGTATGACTCTGATCAACAAATCCTATGGGACTACGGAGTAGTAACACGTGATCCTGATAGACGGAAGAGAAAGCCTAGTTCCTTAACCCCCGTAGTAAAGGTAGGATGACTCAAATCAGAAGCCCATGAGGTAAAGGAGTAAAAAGAGCCTTACGTTCCTTCCCACAATCAATTCCCTTACATAACTAAAGAATTTCTAGACTCAACTTCGACCAGTTTGGCTTGGTAATCCTACAAGCAGTCAAGCTCTGATACCAAAGCTGTCAGGACCCCGATTCTATGCCACACCGATCTAGCATGTAACACCTCATATCACTTTATGGCCTCACGCACGGTATTCCCACGGGTGTCGCCTTACCATGCCCGGGACCATTTGCGCCTTTTGGCACACGTATATGATAGTGTCGCTAGCATCCATATGACAAGAACCCGGGCTGACATGGCTAGTCGTGAACCCGAAGTGGCACTAACTTACAGGGACAGGCATACATGACCCAGCATCGAACTTCTCGGTCATCAGCGAGTGAATCCGAGCTGTAGCAACTGGGCTAGCAGGACTCCGGAGAATCCAGGCTGTAGCAGGCTAACAGGACTCCAGTAGACACCGTGTGACAATTCCCTAAAGGGACAGACACAGGAACAAAGAAGGACACATGCCAGCCAGCCTAAGTGTTCCAGAGCAGTAGCAAGCTACTAGGGCTCAGTGGAAGCATTAGGAGACATTTCCCGGTAAGAGAGGCTACTAAGGATAAAGAACTAGATAGTCAGATCCCACACATAGCAATACACATTACACATACACATAACATGCAAGTATGTGTTGTACAACATGGCATCACAGCATAACTCAACAACTCATATAGATAAGGCTCAAAGAGCCATCATAGCATTTATTACAAGCAGGGTCACATGACCCAACAATCAGAGCAAACAAGCAACAAGCGGAAGCATTACATGTCTGAGTACAGAAATCTACAAATGAAAAGGCTGAAGAGCCTCACTGTCTACAACATCCTATCAAGATCGTAGCTGAGGTACAAGCTACTCGTCAAAGTCCACGAGAACACTAGTAAGACCAAAATCACCGCTGCAAAAACATAAATAAAGCAACATGAGTACAAAGGTACTCAGCAAGACTTACATCAGATCCTATCATACATGCATTTGTATCAAGAGGGTAATGTGGGTTTAGTTGCAGCAAGCCGGCTTTGACTCAGTGGCTATCCTGTTCTACGACTACGAGAAACTTCTTTGAGGTGAGATGGCGCACACGAGTGCACTAATCACCACACAATACACTACTATGGATTCATCCCCGTCTCCCTACGAGAAGGCCATCCATAGCACTCACACTTGTCTTGAGCATTTTATAGTATCCACTTCAAGTTGTCTATGTACCACGTAAGCATCCAAGAAGTCCATAACCGCGGACCCGGCTATTCGAATAGATCATGTTAACCCTGCAGGGGTGTACTTCTTCACACACGCTCTCGCCAATTACCGCCATGTACACGTCATGTATCTCGGCAACCTTCAAGCGGAAGCCTGGCGAGGGTGTTGGCCACGACCTGACTAACCACACAAGACACTAGTCCAGGTTTATCGCCTATTCGGGTTCCATCCGCAAGGAGATCTGGCTGGGGTGTCGCTCATGGCCCCAAACGATGTGAGAAGGGTTCCCAAGCCCACCATCCGGGTGCCACTTGGTACACCGTGCCACCTGTGCCTAGTTTGTCCCAAGCCCACCCTGCCGGGTGCCACTCGGTAGAAAAATAGCACTACCTACAAACACCAGAAACTAGTTGCAACTCCTGGACAGAGATCAAGTTTGTTAATAAGTCGAGAGGGGCCGAGTTACCGGAATCCAATGTGTGGTAGTATCGAGTCATTGGACAACATGCATAGAACTCAGTGCTTAAGGACGGTGTAGTGAGACAACCCACCATGTACTCCTACATGGCCTCTCACCGCTACCTTTACCAAATCGTGTTCACACACTTTACTCTCAGCATCAGAACATAGAGCATTGCACTCCAATTCATTCCCAATGAATCAGACCTGACACACTCTAAGCAATAGCAGGCATGGCATGGTAGGAACACAACATGGCTCAATCAACTCCTACACATGCTAGTGGGTTTCACCTATTTACTGTGGCAATGAGAGGTCATGCAGAGGAATGGGTTCAACTACTGCAGCACAAAGTAACAGTTGAAAACGTTGTTGTCCTAATGCAATAACTGAGAGTAGGAGCGAGAGAGTAGGATTGTATCAGAATGAACAAGGGGGTTTGCTTGCCTGGGAGATCAACAAGGAAGGCACTGCTTCTCAGATAGGTACTCTGGAACGGTCTCCAGAGCAGGACCTATCGAGAAGGAATGATGCCGGCAATCAATACACAAGCATATGCAACAATATGATGCATGAACATGGCATGTATATGTGATGTGGTTTGAACTAATGCAACTAGTATTCAATTTGAATGAAGTCCATTTGAACCAAGGGTTCAAATGCAACTCCAAATTAAGCTCTTATATATGCCATTTATATGTTTTCACCTATACAGCAGGTATAAGTTGGTTTGTCATGTATGAAACTGGTACAAATGGATAGATTGCATTTTTCTGATAATTTTTCATATATAAATTATTTCAATCTGAGCTACGGTTGAATTTCTATGATTTTTTGAAGTTTATAGCATTTTCTGGATTTTCCTGATTTAATTTAAATCCAGAAAAGAATTAACTGCGTCAGCGTGACGTTAGCGAGTCAACGGCCAGGTCCAGGTCAAACCTGATGTGCGGGGTCCACACGTCACTGACACAGGAGCTAATCCCTGTCAAACTCTGTGCTGACTGGGGTTTGACCAGGCGTGGGGCCTGCTGTCAGTGGCTAGGTGGGGTCAAGCTGGTGGGGATTAGTGCTAATCACGCCGCCACGTCGGCTGTCACTGGAGTTCGGCCGGCGGCGAGGTCAACGGCGGCGGAACGGCTCGGGGTTCGACCTCCGGCGACCAAACGCCGTGCGGAGGGGCTTTGTGGGTTCCTGGCGCTCATGCGCATCCGAAGGAGGCAATGGGAGGACGCAGGGTGGCCGGAGCTCGCCGCAGCAGAGCTCGCGGCGGCGGCTGGAGTTTGTCTTCGAGCAAGAGCGGGCTGCGGGGCACGGGGAGGCCACCCGAGGGGCTCTGCGGCACCCTCGTGGCACCAGGAGCACGGTGACGCGCTCGGTTGCGAGCTGCGGTGGCCAGGGCGACGGCGGCGACATGGACGATGGCGAGAAGCTACGGCCGTGGTGGGGAGAAGGGGCTACGGTGTGCTGGCGGCTAAACGGAGAGAGGGGAATGGGGCAAGAGCTCACTGCGATTACGATGGAGGCTTTGGAGAGGTCGGGGGAGGCCGGACGGTGACGTGCGGGCGGTGGTGATCCACGGCGGCCGGCGGTGATGAAGGCGACGATGACAGCTCCACGGGGTGTCAGGCGATGCACAGCTTGGCGGTGAGGCTACAGAGCGAGGAGGCAGAGCTCCTGCACGTGTCGGAGAGGCGAGGGGGGCGGTGGCTATGGTGGTGCTCGTCGGTGGCGGCGGTGGCCTTCGGCCGTGAGAGAGAAAGCGAGGGAGAGGAGAGGAGAGGACTGGGGGAGAGTGAGAGAGTCCGGGGGGCGCGTGGCATCGTGCGGGGCATCCAGAACAACGAGAGGGAGGACAGGCAGGCAGGGAGGGAGGAGGTGGCGCGGCGAGGCGGTGCGCGCGCGTTGGGCACGCGCCGTCCTCCTATCGAGGAGGAAGACGACAAAGGAGGGGGCTAGGTGGGCTGGGCTAGCCAACTGGGCCGGCCAGGCCACACAGGAACGGGCTGCACAGGGAGGTAAGCGCCAGGTAGGTTTCTCCCTTTTCCTTTCTGTTTTTGTTTTCTATTTCTGTAATTTTTATTTCTGATTTAGTAAAATACTAAATCAATTTGTTTGCCTCTGATAAATTTTGTAGGGACTAGTTGGATTAATCCAAAGACCCACACCAAATATCAGAGATATTGGACATATATTAGATATATAACTAATATATATCAATGCAAATATTTATGCATTAATTCCAAATGCCTAAAATAAATAATTATGAGCTCCTAAAAATATTGGTTTGATTTTTATCTCTGCACAATATTTTCAGAGAGCAACATGAACATTTTCTTGGACCTTTTTGGAGCAATTTTTATCTGGGTCATTTCCAGAAATGATTGTGAGGGTTTCACAAATCCTCATTTCAAATTTAAATGGAATTTAAACATGATGCACAAATGACTAGCTAGTCTAGGTCATACCATAACTAGGGATGTGACAACAATTGCAAATTCGAGCCCAAGAAGGATATGCAACTAGTGCAAAAGGCTCGTACATGGCAACAGACTTAGGTGGAGTACAAACCCAATTGGCAGCAGAACATCAACACGACTACTACACAAGTCAAGAATGTCGTGACCAGCCCGGTGCGTGACGATTGCCAGCGTAACAATTCGTGCTTCAGCTGTGGTCAAACCGGACACTACGCCCGACAATGTCCCAAGAACACCAAGCACGTCGCTCCATTTCAGCCGCAAGTTAACTACATGGAGCAGTATTCCGCCCTCGATATAATACAAGGGCAAGTTCATCACATTTCCGCAGACAAACCCCAAGAGGACCCGGAAGTCGTCATTGGTATGTTTCTCATAAACAATTGTCAGGACCCCGACTCAATGCCACATCGATCTAGCATGTAACACCTCATATCACTTTGCGGTCTCACGCCCGGTATTCCCGCGGGTGTCACCTTACCTTTGCCCGGGACCGTTTGCGCCTTTTGGCACACGTATATGATAGTGTTGCTAGCATCCATATCATAAGAAGCCTGGGCTGACATGGCTAGTCGTAAACCCAAAGTGGCACAAACTTACAGGGACATGCATCCATGACCCAGCATCGAACGTGTCGGTCATCAGCGAGTGAATCCAGGTTGTAACACTGGGCTAGCAGGACTCCGGTGAACCGGGCTGTAGCAGGCTAACAGGACTCCAGTATTCATCGCGTGACATTTCCCTGAAGGGACAGACACATGAACAAAGAAGGACACATGCCGGCCAGCCAAAGTGTTCCGGAGCAGTAGCAAGCTACCATGGCTCATTGGAAGCACTGGGAGACATTTCCCGGTAAGAGAGGCTACCAAGGATAAACAACTAGATAATCAGATCGCACACATACCAAGCATTTCAATAACATACACACAATATGCTCGATATGTGCAAATACAACATGGCATCACAACATGACTCTACAACTCAAGTATTTATTCAATAGGCTCCGAGGAGCGAGATATTACAAACATGGGTCTGATGACCCAACATTCAGAGCATACAAGTCAAAACACAAGCGGAAGCTAACATGTCTGAGTACAGACATCTATAAATGAAAAAGGCTGAGAAGCCTGACTATCTGCCAGAACCCGCCGAGGGCACAAGATCGTAGCTGAGGTAACAAGCTAAACGTCGAAGTCCAAGCGGAACTACTAGTGAGACTGAAGTCTCTCTCCAAAAACATAAAATAGGCAAACATGAGTACAAATGTACCCAGCAAGACTTACATCAGAACTATCTACATATGCATCATTATCAACAAAGGGGATGGTGGGGTTTAACTGCAGCAAACCAGCTTTGACTCGGTGGCTATCCTGAACTACTACTACAAGTAACTCTTTGAGGTGGCGCACACGAGTCCACATATTCACCATATCAATAAACCACTATGGATCCGCTCCCGTCTCCCTACGAGAACGCCATCCATAGCACTCACGCTTATCTTGCGTATTTTAAAGTATCCACTTTCACTTGTCTATGAATTGTTATAGGCAACCCAGAAGTCCTTTACCACGGACACGGCTATTCGAATAGATGATGTTAACCCTGCAGGGGTGTACTTCTTCATACACGTTTCCACCACTTAGCGTCTACACACGACATGTGCTCGGCAGACTTCAAGCGAAAGCCGACGTGGGCGTAGACCACGACCTACCTAAACACTCAAGTCTCTAGTCCAGGTTTATCACCTATTTAGGTTCCATCCGCAGGGAGTCCGGCGGAGGTTTCCACATACGACCCCGAACGATGTGAACAGGGTTCTGTGACACCAAACGGGCGCCCGATATACCCGGCCACGTGCCTACCGCATCACAGCCCACCCCTCCGGTCAGTGCTGCGCGTGGCCTCGAGCATACTCCAAACACCAGAAACTACTTGCAACTCCTGGACATAGGACAAGGGTGATTAAGAAGTCGAGCGGGGTCACATTTCAAGGGCCAATGCATGGTAGTAGTTGTTTCATGGATCACAAACACAGAACTCAGTTCCTGAGGACGGCTTCACTGAGACAACCCACCATGTACTCCTACATGGCCTCTCATTGCTACCTTTACCAAATCGTGTTCACACAATTAGCTCATACACTGTAGGACATGTTCACACACCTCTGATTCATCCTCGATGAATCAGACCTGACTCAACTCTAAGCAGTAGCAGGCATGACAAACAAGCATGAATGAGTAGGCACAACAGGGCTCAAACAACTCCTACTCATGCTAGTGGGTTTCATCTATTTACTGTGGCAATGACAGTTCATGCAGAGGATAAAGGGGTTCAACTACCGCGCAAGTAAACAGATGAATCGTTGTTGTCCTAATGCAGTAAAAGAGAGCAGGAGCGAGAGAGTGGGATTGTATCGGAATGAACAAGGGGTTTTTGCTTGCCTGGCAGTTCTGAAGATAATATAGTTCTTCATCGGTGTCATCGAACTCATCGTCGGAACCAAGTCTATCGAGAGGGGACAAATACCGGCAACTGAGAAAGAAACACAATCAATGCAATGCACAATATGATGCATGATCATGACATGGCAATATGATGTGGTTTGAGCTAATGCAACTAGCAGCAGGTTAAATGGAGTTGGTTTGAATCTAAGATTCAAATTCAAACTCCATATATGACATTTCAAATGCCATTAATTCAAATTGTCGTATACAGCAGCTTTAAGTTGTTCAAACATGCATGAAACTAGTGCAAATGGAAAGATTGGATTTCTTTGATCATTTTTCATATATAAATTATTTCATTCTGAGCTACGGTTGAATTTATATGAATTTTAGAAGTTTATAATATTTTCTGGAATTTCCTGTAAAAGAATAAATCCAGAAAATGAGTTATTGCGTCAGCAGTGCGTCAGGGTGACGTCAGTGGTCAAAGGGGCGTCCAGGTCAACCTGACTAGTGGGTCCCGTGTGTCAGCAGTTATTTAAACTAACTAAATTTAGTTAGTTCTAATCTAAATTAATTAGCAGAGGAGGGTCCCACTTGTCATAGACTCAGGGGAGTCAACCTGGGCCCACCCAGTCAAGGTCAACGAGTCAAACTCGCTGGCGTTTAGCCGCCGGCGAGGCCAGATGCGGCGGTGAGAGTGCATTAACGCGTTCCGGCGACCAAATGAGCGGCGGAGGGCATCTACGCGTAGCTGGGAGCAAGCCGCGGCGTTTGGTGGCAGTGGTTGGGCTCGGGGTGGCCGGGAACGTCGCCGGCGATGACCTTGGCGGTCGCCGGAGTCGGGTGAGGTCGAACCCGAGGCTGCTGGGCACGGCGAGGCACATGAAGTGGTGCGTTAGACTCGTGGGGGTGCGGTGGAGTTAGTGGACAAGGTGGTGAGGCTTGTGGGTGGCCGGAGTCACGTCGGCGACGAGCTCCGCGACGGCGCGTGCGGGTGAGCTTCATGCAGTCGATGCAGGGCTCGAGAGCGAGAACAGGAGGGATGGAGAGGTAGCTGAGCTCACGGCGGTCACGTAGGAGCATACGGCGCGGTCAGGGACGAGCTGATGCGGCGGCGACGGCGAAGGGGATCTGCGGCGGTGCTCGGTGAAGATGATCTCGGAGAAGACGAGGCAGGGCTCGCGAGCGCTCGGGGCTCGGGCTGCTCGACGGAGTCGATGATGGCGGAGTTGTGGGACACGGTGGCTCGGTACGGGGACGACGGTGGACGCAGTTTCACGGTGGCGCGGGCGCAGCAGCGTCGGCCATGGCGGAGGGAGAGCGAGAGAGAGAGACAGGGGGGATGCAAGAAGTCCAGGGGTCGGGGCGGCGACGTGGAGCTCGCCCAGGTGTCCAGGGGCGTGGGCGGCAAGCAGCTGACGCCGTGGCGAGCTCGCGCTCGTCGGCGTCACCTCCCTGCCTGCCTGGCGGGGACGAAGCAGCTGGCTGGTACGGGCCAGCACAGTGCTGGGCCGCCAGGTCGGCCGGCCAGGTAAGTGGCCAGGTAGGCGTTCTCTCTCTCTCTTTCTCTTTTCTAAATTTATTTTCTGTTTTCTATTTTTCTGTAACTTCTGGGCTTTATTTAAAATACCAAAACGTTTTCAAAAATCCTGAAAATAATTGTGGGCTCTGTTTGGAATATTCCCAACAGCCCTCACTTAAGTTTAGAATTAATTGAGCATTTAAAATATTATATAGCATTTAAGTGCCCAATTGCAAATAGCATATGATTTAATCCAGAGCCCAAATATGACATGGAAAAAGGTGCAACACCTCTGGTTAATGTTTCCTGCATTTTCCAGAAATGATGAACATTTTTGAAAGCCATTTGGATTCACTGAAATTATTTTAGTTGAACCTAGTGAATTCCCTTGATGCTAGGGTTTAGGCAATCCCTATTTCAAGTTTTCAAAAGAATTTAAACATGATGCATGGAAGCTAAAGCAAAGACAAGCAAGGCCTGAACTGGGGATGTGACAACTCACCCCCACTAAACAAGAATCTCATCCCGAGATTCAAGCGTAGGGTAAGAAGACACAGGGACATAGGCTAACACGATCTTCACGATCCAGGTTGCACTTCAAATGAACGTTGATTCGATCACCATCATTGTCTCGAAGTCTTGCTTTGAGAACTCCAACTAACATGACAAGGAGAGGAAAGGAAAGACTCTAAAAGAATCGATCTTCTCAAAGGTCGAGCAACTCAGGATTAACGCACGGAATAAGACATGAAAACATCTCTGGAGCTGAGAGGCAGAACATGCATCAGGAGCGACAGAAGCAACAATTTGACGAGGGTTTCAAAGTAGCAAGGGAAATTGCCATGACTCGAAAACAGGGCACCTCAGGGGAGGTGACTCGGGGAGCTATTCCCTTAAGTGGCAAAAAGAATTATTTTTGATACAAAGATCATTGAAATTCTTTATACCAGCCTAAGGCAATCACAAACGATCGTGTGAATGTTTCGAAAGAATGGCATACTCATACCAGAATAGATGATGTGGACTACCTTGTTGAAGACAACACAATGGATGATTTGGCTTATCATCGGGGATGGATGGGACCCATAGTAGGACCACTTTTGAAGATGATCCTGGACAGCAACTGCTGAGAAGGACAACCCATGGAAAATTGGCCCGATGGGGTGCAAGCTGGGAACAACATGCAAATGTTGGAAATGTTCCAACCATCATATCTACCTGAGATTCAGATCTGGTTGGAAACAAGATATTTCAGACAGCATGTCTGGAAAAGAAAGTTTGCAACACAAACAGACGAGATGGAGTTGCGAGATTCTCGGGAATGAACTACGATAGCAAGCTCCAAAACATGAGCTGGTTCTGCTACACACCTGTGAAAACACTGTCCTAGACAAGCATGACCACGTGGTAGTCTTATAATAAAACACTACCGAGTTCTGGTTAGGATCCATCATCAAGGATTTCGAAGTCTTTACGCGTGCTATACCTCTTTTCCTTGAACAAGTCAATCAGTGGCTTGGGGTGCTAGGGAACATATGGAATGAAGGTTGCAAGTCTCCAAACCACAGGATACTTCGCACATATACATGAATGACTTGGGATGATTCCAGAGGAAGCAACAACAAGCTTTCTCGAATTCACGGCGGCAACTTGCATCAATTGCACATGAACTTAAAGAAAGTCGCTACTTTCATCCAAACATATGCTTCATGAATGGAACATGAGGGCATTGTTTACAAAGTTTCCAACACTAGCTTAATGTTTAACAAGATCATGGAGAAGATAAGGATGTTGTCGATGGGCTCAACTACAATTCATCCTGGTTTCCATAAAAATGGAATTACATAATTATGAGAATAAGTGATAGTATTGGTCAGACCAAAGGATATAATGGTGTATGCTCGAGGGATCAACCACGAGTAAGACAACATTAAGAGCATCATTGGTCCTGATTTGATTTGAGGATAGCCCACACTCAAACCAAAGTTTTGGCAAGACAATAGGTCCAACAACTGGTCACGATGATCAATCGATGAAGATATCATCTTTCTTCAACACACATACAAGATATCCCTTAAGATGAACTAAATCAGACAAGCTTCCATCTTCCAACTCTCCAAGTTGTTGTTTAGCTTGACCAAACGCTCAGGGGTACCCAGCACAGACTCTTGGAGAAGGGGTGGTTTACAAGAAACCAACTTGATCACGAACTCAACATAGCAGTCAGGTGACAACCTGGTAACACTTCTGAGAAGATATTCGGAAAATCACGAACCACCGGTATGTTACTAAGCTCGAGAACAACCTTGCTTTTAAGGGCAAGATGATATGATCAAAAGAGTGAGGGATTGACACAATCCCAACTTATTGATCGGAAAGTGCACCAGGAAATAAGGACTAGATAGCACGATTAATCTTTGGATGATGATTTAATAACCAACACGCTAAGAATGAGAATATTGTCCATTAACTACCAAGCAATAGAGTTGCTAGGAGTATTGATTTCACACATCACGACTCACTTGCCAGCTTTCCGGTTACAATAACACGGAAGCCGAGGAATGAACAATGATGGCAAGAGGTATCACTGTATCAAGAGTTCATAGGATGGTGTGCAATTCCCATGATATTCTTAATGTAAAATATAATAATACTCCAAGGTAGAGCAGAACAAAAACTGGATTAGCAATTTGATCTGCGGAGTACAACTTCTTTGACCCAATCCTGGATATGGATCAGGTTCTGGAGTTTGTTTCTCCTAGTCATTCCAGAATAGAATGGCTTGACAGACCACAAGAGTAACAGGCATCGATAAACGAATGCACGCATACCCTTGACTATCAATTGATAGACGATGGTCGGAATACAAATGAAGAGGGACAACTCAAGGGGACATATATCCTTTTGAGTTGTGGATGCATAGATTAATATGTCAAACCAAGTTCAACAGGTTCCTTCCAGATAACCCATGCAGAAAGGTAGAACTGGCAGAATCACAATTATGAATGGAGAACTCATTGAGGGCTCTCCTGTTGTGATCTTTTGATCCAACAAACTTCTGCCATAAGTGGTTCATAGTATTTGGAAGAAGGAAATACCACGAACCTCGAGGACTATCGCAAGGGTTTCTAATAACCTAAAGGAACTAGCAATCACTATCAACATGAAGTAAGTAGCGTAAGTCTCGGGTTCAGAACCCAAGGAGTAGAATACCTACTACTAAGTAACATCACGGGATGCTTTCAAGAATAAAGGCCAGAATCATCACTCTAGGACACAAATCATGGCTAGATTATTAGATGATCCCCTAATACACCTAGGGTCATAATAATAGCTCCAACATATACGTCGAGGCAATAGAGTACCTCAGCTCACCGTTTAGTGTGGTTAACCTGGCCAGAAAGGTCATCGAAAACAGAGGGAAAGGATTTTGCAATTGCATCAGATTATTTAGAAACATGGGATGACTCGGACAGCATAACGGCTGTAAATGCTCAAAAAGATTTAAGACATCCTGCAAAATGGTGGCATAACCACTCGATCATCACAATATCAAGATTACCCACTCTGAACACACGAAAGTAATAGGAACTGAAACGAGGCTTAAGTCCAACAATCTTACAAGTCTACAGATTAGTAACACGTGATCCTGATAGAAAGAGGAGATAGCCTAGTTCCTTAACCCCGCACAGAAGATAAGATGACTCGGATCAGAAGGCATAAGGTATAAGGAGTAAAAAGAGCCTTACGTTCCATCCCACAATCAATTCCCTTATATAACTAAAGAATTTCTAGACTCAACTTCGACCAGTTTGGCTTGGTAATCCTACAACAGTCAGGCTCTGATACCAAAGCTGTCAGGACCCTGACTCAATGCCGCATCGATCTAGCATGTAACACCTCATATCACTTTGCGGCCTCACGCACGGTATTCCCACGGGTGTCGCCTTACCTTTGCCCGGGACCGTTTGCGCCTTTTGGCACACGTATATGATAGTGTCGCTAGCATCCATATGATAAGGAGCCCGGGCTAACATGGCTAGTTGTAAACCCAAAGTGGCACAAACTTACAGGGACAGGCATCCATGACCCAGCATCGAACGTGTCGGTCATCAGCGAGTGAATCCAGGCTGTAGCACTGGGCTAGCAGGACGCCGGTATTCATCGCGTGACATTTCCCCGAAGGGACAGACACAGGAACGAACAAGGACACATGCCGGCCAGCCTAAGTGTTCCGGAGCAGTAGAAAGCTACCATGGCTTAGTGGAAGCACTAGGATACATTTCCCGGTAAGAGAGGCTACCAAGGATAAACAACTAGATAGTCAGATCCCACACATACCAAGCATTTCAATAACATACACACAATATGCTCGATATGTGCAAATACAACATGGCATCACAACATGACTCTACAACTCAAGTATTTATTCAATAGGCTCCGAGGAGCGAGATATTACAAACATGGGTCTCATGACCCAACATTCAGAGCATACAAGTCAAAACACAAGCGGAAGCTAACATGTCTGAGTACATACATCTATAAATGAAAAAGGCTGAGAAGCCTGACTATCTGCCAGAACCTGCCGAGGGCACAAGATCGTAGCTGAGGTAACAAGCTAAACATCGAAGTCCAAGCGGAACTACTAGTGAGACTGAAGTCTCTCTCCAAAAACATAAAATAGGCAAACATGAGTACAAATGTACCCAGCAAGACTTACATCAGAACTATCTACATATGCATCATTATCAACAAAGGGGATGGTGGGGTTTAACTGCAGCAAGCCAGCTTTGACTCGGTGGCTATCCTAAACTACTATTGCAAGTAACTCTTTGAGGTGGCGCACACGAGTCCACATATTCACCATATCAATACACCACTATGGATCCGCTCCCGTCTCCCTACGAGAACGCCATCCATAGCACTCACGCTTATCTTGCGTATTTTAAAGTATCCACTTTCACTTGTCTATGAACTGTTATAGGCAACCCAGAAGTCCTTTACCGCGGACACGGCTATTCGAATAGATGATGTTAACCCTGCAGGGGTGTACTTCTTCATACATGTTTCCACCACTTAGCATCTGCACACAACATGTGCTCGGCAGACTTCAAGCGAAAGCCGACGTGTGTGTAGACCACGACCTACCTAAACACTCAAGTCTCTAGTCCAGGTTTATCGCCTATTCAGGTTCCATCCGCAGGGAATCCGGCCGAGTTTTCCACATACGGCCCCGAACGATGTGAACAGGGTTCCGTGACACCAAACGGGCGCCCGGTATACCCGGCCACGTGCCTACCACATCACAGCTCACCCCTCCAGTCAGCACTGCGCATGGCCTCCAGCATACTACAAACACCAGAAACTACTTGCAACTCCTGGAGAGAGGACAAGGGTGATTAAGAAGTTGAGCGGGGTCATATTTCAGGGCCCAATGCATGGTAGTAGCTGTTTCATGGATCACAAACACAGAACTCAGTTCCTGAGGACGGCTTCAATGAGACAACCCACCATGTACTCCTACATGGCCTCTCACTGCTACCTTTACCAAATCGTGTTCACACACTTAGCTCATACACAGTAGGACATGTTCACACACCTCTGATTCATCCCCGATGAATCAGACCTGACTCAACTCTAAGCAGTAGCAGGCATGACAAACAAGGATGAATGAGTAGGCACAACAGGACTCAAACAACTCCTACTCATGCTAGTGGGTTTCATCTATTTACTGTGGCAATGATAGGTCATCCAGAGGATAAAGGGGTTCAACTACCGCAGCAAGTAAACAGATGAATCGTTGTTGTCCTAATGCAGTAAAAGAGAACAGTAGCGAGAGAGTGGGATTGTATCGGAATGAACAAGGGTGTTTTGTTTGCCTAGCACTTCTGAAGATAATATAGTTCTTCATCGGTGTCATCGAACTTATCGTCGGAACCAAGTCTATCGAGAGGGGACAAATACCGGCAATTGAGAAAGAAACACAATCAATGCAATGCACAATATGATGCATGATCATGACATGGCAATATGATGTGGTTTGTGCTAATGCAACTAGCAGCAGGTTAAATGGAGTTGGTTTGAATCTAAGATTCAAATTCAAACTCCATATATGACATTTCAAATGCCATTAATTCAAATTGTTGTATACAGCAGCTTTAAGTTGTTCAAACATGCATGAAACTAGTGCAAATGGAAAGATTGGATTTTTCTGATCATTTTACATATACAAATTATTTCATTCTGAGCTACGGTTGAATTTATATGAATTTTAGAAGTTTATAATATTTTCAGGAATTTCGTGTAAAAGAATAAATCCATAAAATGAGTTATTGCATCAGCAGTGCGTCAGGGTGACGTCAGTGGTCAAAGGGGACGTCCAGGTCAACCTGACCAGTGGGTCCCATGTGTCAGTAGTTATTTAAACTAACTAAATTTAGTTAGTTCTAATCTAAGTTAATTAGTAGAGGGGGGTCCCACTTGTCATAGACTCAGGGGAGTCAACCTGGGCCCACCCAGTCAAGGTCAACGGGTCAAACTTGCCGACGTTTAGCCGCCGGCGAGGCTAGACACGGCAGTGAGAGTGCATTAACGCGTTCCGGCGACCAAATGAGCGGCGGAGGGCATCTACGCGTAGCTGGGAGCAAGTCGCGGCGTTTGGTGGCAGTGGTTGCGCTCGGGGTGGCCGGGAACATCGCCGGCAACGACCTTGGCGGTCGCCGGAGTCGGGTGAGGTTGAACCCGAGGCTGCGGGGCACGACGAGGCACGGGAAGTGGTGCATTGTACTCGTGGGGGTGCGGTGGAGTTAGTGGACAAGGTGGTGAGGCATGTGGGTGGCCGGAGTCATGTCGGCGACGAGCTCCGCGGCGGCGCGTGCGGGTGAGCTTCATGCAGTCGATGCAGGGCTCGAGAGCGAGAACGGGAGGGATGGAGAGGTAGCTGAGCTCATGGCGGTCACGTAGGAGCAGACGGCGCGATCGGGGACGAGCTGATGCGGCGGCGACGGCGAAGGGGATCTGCGGCGGTGCTCAGTGAAGATGATCTCGGAGAAGACGAGGCAGGGCTCGCGAGTGCTTGGGGCTTGGGCTGCTCAACGGAGTCGACGACGGCGGAGTTGTTGGACACGGTGGCTCGGTACGGGGACGACGGTGGACACGGTTTCACTGTGGCGTGAGCGCAGCAGTGTCGGCCATGGCGAAGGGAGAGGGAGAGAGAGAGACAGGGGGGAATGCAAGATGTCCACGGGGTCGGGGCGGCGACGTGGAGCTCGCCCAGGTGTCCAGGGGCATGGGCGGCAAGCAGCTGACGTCGTGGCGAGCTCGCGCTCGTCGGCGTCACCTCCCTGCCTGCCTGGCGGGGACGAAGCAGCTGGCTGGCACGGGCCAGCACAGTGCTGGGCCGTCAGGTGGGCCGGCCAGGTAAGTGGCCCAGGTAGGCGTTCTCTCTCTCTTTTCTAAATTCTTTTCTGTTTTCTATTTTTTTGTAACTTCTGGGCTTTATTTAAAATACCAAAACGTTTTCAAAAATCCTGAAAATAATTGTGGGCTCTGTTTGGAATATTCCCAACAGCCATCACTTAAGTTCAGAATTAATTGAGCATTTAAAATAGTATATAGCATTTAAATGCCCAATTGCAAATAGCAGATGATTTAATCCAGAGCCCAAATATAAAATGGAAAAAGGTGCAACACCTCTGGTTAATGGTTCCTGCATTTTCCAGAAATGATGAACATTTTTGAAAGCCATTTGGATTCACTGAAATTATTTTAGTTGAACCTAGTGAATTCCTTTGATGCTAGGGTTTAGGCAATCCCTATTTCAAGTTTTCAAAAGAATTTAAACATGATGCATGGAAGCTAAAGCAAAGTCAAGCAAGGCCTGAACTGGGAATGTGACAACGATATACCCGTCGTAATTTTATTTGACTATGGGGCTTCCCACTCTTTTATTTCACGGAGTTTTGCTTCCCAAAACAATTTTTCTTGTGCAATTTTGGGAAAGCACATGATGGTACAATCCCCGGGATCCATACTCAGAAGCAATCTCGTCCTTCGAAATTTGGAGATTGACATCAAGGGCGTCAAGTTTCCAACATTGTTGATAATCATCGATTCCAACAAATTGGATGTCACTCTGGCATGAATTGGTTAACCCAATACCAAGTATGCATCACCTGTGCGACCAGAGAAGTTACCCTGAAAAATATGGAAGGTCGCACCACAAGTTTTTATGCCCGCAAGCGCATCCCCACGAAGGATATGGTTTTCGCAACCGTGGCAGAAGAGGTGGAATTAATCCCGGTGGTCAGCGAGTATCCAGATGTATTTCCTGAAGAATTACCCGGTATGCCACCATACCGAGAATTGGAGTTCGCTATTGACCTAGTGCACGGAACCACCCCAATACATAAGAAATATTATCAGATTTCCTCCTGAGAATTGGTGGAATTGAAGAAGCAACTGGATGAGATGCTTCAAAAAGGATACATTCGTCCCAGCTCTTCACCATGGGGATCACCAGCAATCTTCGTGGACAAAAAGGATGGCAGTCTACGAATGTGTGTAGACTACCGACAGCTGAATGACGTCACCATTAAAAACAAGTATCCACTGCCGAGGATTGACGATCTGTTTGATCAACTCAGTGGGGCCAAAGTATTCTCAAAGACTGATTTGAGGACGGGATATCATCAACTCAAGATTAAGAAGGAAGATATTCCTAAGACCGCGTTCACCACTCGGTACGGTTTTTACAAATACACTGTTATGTCCTTCGGCCTCACCAACGCTCCTGCATTTTTTATGCATATGATGAACAAGGTGTTTATGGACTTCTTGGACAAGTTTGTGGTGGTGTTCATTCATGACATCCTCATTTATTCCAAAAGCAAGGAAGAACATAAGGAACATCTTCGCGCAGTTCTGCAACGGTTTCGCGATCATCAATTGTATGCCAAATTCAGCAAATGTGAGTTTTGGATCCAACAAGTGGGATTCCTCGGACATATCCTCTAGGCAGAAGGAATCTCGGTGGACCCCAACAAGGTAAAAGATGTACTTGATTAGTCCACACCCACCACCGTCTCAGAAATCCGGAGTTTCCTTGGATTGGCCGGATATTATCGCCGTTTTATCGAAGGATTTTCCAAGATCGCCAAGCCAATGACTGAGCTCCTCAAGAAGGACAAGAAGTTCGTATGGACTGAAGACTGTGAATGGAGCTTCAGTTAGTTAAAAACAAGACTGACATCAGCACCCGTATTAACTCTTCTAGATATCTACCGCAGTTTTGATTTATACTGCGACGCCTCCAAAAAAGGATGGGGTGTGTACTCATGCAAGATGGCAAAGTGGTGGCCTATGCATCTCGCCAACTGCGACAACATGAAGGAAATTATCCTACTCATGATTTGGAATTGGCCGCAGTGGTGCATGCTTTAAAAATCTAGAGACATTATTTGATTGGAAAGAAGTGCCAGATATTCATCGACCATAAAAGTCTCAAGTATATATTCCCTCAGCCCGACTTGAACCTTCGACAGCGAAGATGGCTCGAGTTTGTTAAGGACTATGACCTCGGAATAAATTATCACCCGAGCAAAGCTAATGTGTTGGCTGACGCCCTCAGCCGAAACCAGCCAACCTCAACGCCCTAATGGATTCCTTGCCTCCAGAGCTCTATGAAGATATCATGCAGCTGAATATGGTAATCACCGATGCCCGTATTACCAATATATTGGAAGTTGCTCCTACTCTCGAAGAAGAAATCCGCAGAGCTCAAGCGGGTGATAAGGTGTTACGGATATATGTTCAGAAGCGGCACCAAGGGCAAGCACCTGATTTCACTATGGATCTGCAAGGTTCGCTAAGGTTCTGAGGAAGACTTTGTGTACCCAACCAAGACAGTCTGAAGAAGAAAATATTGGCGGAAGCACATGAAGCACCATACTCAATTCATCCCGGTGGTACCAAGATGTATGAGGATCTTCGTCAGATATTTTGGTGGGATGGAATGAAGAAAGACATCGCATATTTCGTGGCCTGCTGCGATATCTGCAATAAGGTAAAGGCAGAACACGAAAAACCTGCCGGACTCCTCCAGCCTCTACCGGTATCCCAATGGAAATGGGACGATATTTGCATGGATTTCATCACCGGATTACCAAGATCTCATCGAGGAAGCGACGCAATATGGGTCATAGTGGACACTCTAACCAAGGTGTCACACTTCCTACCTATCTGGACCACATACCGTGCAAATCAACTTGCACAGCTGTATGTATCAAGAATCATCAGTCTGCATGGACTGCCCAAGACTATCACCTCCGATAGGGGATCTCTATTCACACCCGCATTTTGGTCCTGACTTCATCAAGCCTTGGGGACCGCTCTGAAGTACAGCATGGCTTATCATCCTCAGACAGATGGACAGACTGAGCGAGTAAATCAAATACTCGAAGATATGCTCCGTGCATGTACATTGGCCCAAGGAACCAAGTGGGAAGACTGTCTGCCCTATGCCCTACGCCGAGTTTTCCTACAACAACAGTTTCCAGGCCAGCTTAAAGATGTCACCCTATGAAGCCCTGTATGGCCAGAAATGTCGCACCCCATTAAATTGGTCTCAAACCGGAGATAGCCGTATTTTCAGGACTGATTTAATGCTCGAAGCCGAGAAGCAAGTCAAGGAAATCCGAGACAGACCGCAACTTGCCAAATCCCGACAGAAGAGCTACTATGATGCCAAACATCGTCAGATCAGCTTCGAACCCAGAGAACACGTATATCTCCGAGTCACCCCTATGAAAGGATTCAAGAGGTTTCATACCCGAGGAAAATTGGCACCCAGATATATCGGTCCATTCCCCGTCATGGCCAGAGTCGGAACAGTCGCCTACCAGTTGGAATTGCCACCAGAATTGTCCGAAGTACACAACGTGTTTCACATCTCACAACTAAGAAGATGCATCTCACCACCGGAGAAAAGGACTGATATGTCAGAGATAGAATTGGTTAAGGATTTGACTTATGAGGAAAAGCCAATCAGAATATTGGATCAGATAGAAAGGGTCACTCGCAGCAAAGAGATAAGATTTTACAAGGTTCAGTGAGAGCATCACACCAAAGAAGAAGCAACTTGGGAAAGAGAGGAATTCTTAAGGACTGCATACCCAGAGTGGTTTTCCCAAGCAACCGAATCTCAAGGACGAGATTCATCCTAAGTGGGGGAGGTTTGTGATAGCCTGGATTTTGCCTTCTCCCTTTTTACCGGACTTGCCTTCTCTCTCTTTCTGGACTTGGTTTTCATCGTGGTTTTTCCCTGATTTGATTTGGATTTTTGGATCAATTAAAATGGACCTGTCACTTGGGCATATCCTTGGTTTTCACCCAAGTGACCTATCTACCTTATCCCTCCCACAAATTCCCAAAATAATAAAATGAATATTTTTCCTAAAAGGAAAATATTCATTTTTCTCTCTTAAGTTCATTTCAGAATTTTTTGCTCCAAAGCAACCTCAATTTTTCTTGCTCAGAAAAATCTGAGATAATTCCTAAATATTCTTCGGATCATGGCACATCTTCCCATGCAAAAATATTGCGTCACTTTTTGTAATATTTTTGCTGTAGAAAATATTTTCACTTCTGGACCAGAAATGCACTTTGTACAGCAAGTGCATTTTTTCCTAAGCTTTTAGCCTTGATATTTCTTGAGCTTAAACACCCTCCTAAGAAACCCTAAACCCCAGGAGATTAGCCCTAATGGCCTTCTAGAAGGTGGCCAAACTTGGTGACCAAGTTTCTGTACAGAAACATGTTAGCTAAGTGGCGTCACTTCTGGTCGACCTGGGCATGAGCCATCAACTCCCCTAGACTAAACACTGCACGGTCAAGAGCGTAGACAAGGTTTGGCCACTCCTGGGCGTCATTTTGACCATGCCAGCCTGGTGACCGCACGTGGACACGGTGCCTGGCATGCGTCTCGACGCGCTCTGGCTGGCGCCTTCCGTTCTGTTTCATGCATGCACGTTCCAGCGCTCGCCGCCGACTACCGCACCGCGCCACAACCCTCGACCCATCACCCATGACCCCTCCCTGGCGCTCGCCGACGCTGGAGCCACCGCAGCAAGACCGGTCAAGTCGCGGCCAAAATGGCACAGTGCGTGCATGTGCTTGTCCCCATCTCAAACCGCCTCATGTGCTCGTCCGCGAGCCTGGGCAAGCACCGGCGTTGATGCTGCACCCTGTCCCCTCGTGTTGGAGCCTCTCGTCGACATTCGCCGTGTGTCCAGAGCGCTCCGGCGGCGACACGTTCCCCCGCTCCGCTCCGGCTATATATAGCGCTCCCCTCCTCGCTCACTAGCCACGCACCACTCCACACCACCTCCACGAACACGTAGATGAGCAGAAGCCCGGTCGGGCAGGCCTCTGGCCATCGCCCCCACCAGAGGACTCCGGCGATCCCCGCAGTCCAGCCACCGCACTCATGTGCCTCTCGAGCTCAAGAAATTGCTTGGGTGGGGCATTGGGGGTCTGCTGGTGCTGCCTGGACCCCGTGGAGCCCTCGGAGCCGCCTCTCGCTATCGTCTTCTTCCTCTCCGGCGAATCTCGTCCGCCACTGAAGCTTGCGAGCTCAACTGCGACCAGCTCTGGCCACCACTCGCCAAGCCACGGGTACGGGCAGGTGCGCCACGGCCCCACCTTCAATCCTATCCCTCTCGTTTAGCCCCAAACCCCCTCATCGCCGGCGTGAGCTCCGGCGAAGCCCCGCCTCTCTCTGATCTCTCTCTCTCCTGATGCACGGGACTCACCTGTCGGTCTCACCACTCGCACCTAAAGCGGTATGAGTGGAGGCGTATTTCTGTTTTACGCCTTCGATGTCACCCCCCCCCCCAGGAATTTCTGTTTAATTCAAGTTTATTCAGAAATTTAACCAAACTTTGACCAGCCATAATTTCTAAACCACAAATCCAAATGAATTGATTTTTTGCATTGTCTTTGTTACAAAAAGCTCTAGCAGCACACCAAAAGGTGGATTTTTCATTGCTGTCTAGAATTTATGGTGATTTTCAGAATGTGTTTTAACATTTATCTTTGTGGTTTTAAAATATTTTCAAAAGGAGGATCTTGCCTTGAAGCTAACCAGGAGGAGTGTGACCCTCCTCTGCACTAAGGCAAGCCACAATATCATTTGGATGGTGTTATTTCAATATATATGATTTTATACTTGAATATGATCCCTTATTTGCATTTAAAATTTGATAAATTAATATGGTTAATTGCTAGTTGTTTTATGGTGCTTGATATGCTTGTTTTAGCTTCTAGTTGAGTTCATAGAATTGTTTGGCTAAGTAGAGTAAGATTTTGCACTAGATATTTTGTTATGGAAAGTTATGGTAGCTATTTTTGCTAGTAATAGTTTCAACTAAATGATGAACTAATAAAAATGTTGTTTGTAGATAACAATGACTTATAACCAGAGAAGTCTCTGATCTTAGTAGTGCAACTTAGTTATATTGCTTGTTTTGATCTATGCTAAAGAGTTGCTTGCTCCGTGTGACGAGTAGTTGCATGATTTCTGGTATGATGCCATGCTAGTAATAAAAAGTTTTTCTGAAAGTTAATACTTGATTAAGTTCAACCTGAATATGATGTTGATCACATCATGGTGCCACTGAATCGGGTTTTTAATTCAGTGCGGCCACATTTACCTAATGGGAAGGTCTTGATTCGGTCCTTTGTTGTGGCTCTCACCGGTGCCTCCCACAAGGGAATGTTATGGGCGTGCATACCCTGGCCCGATAGGCAGACATAACCTTGTGTGCTCATTTTGTTTTTATGGTACCTTGTCCCCGTTTGGGGCCGTTTTGCCACGACGGTGGCCATTGGTGTCTTTGGTAGACACGGGGCCACCAAGACCTAGCCCTGAGAGGGAGATGGTCGGAGTGGTCGGGGAGAGTGCATGGCAAAGGGAGGGTTTCGTCGGAATACTTTGGTCCACCCGAATGGTAGTACGAGGCCAGGTATTCTGTAGTGTGGGTAAAGTGCGCTACCTCTGCAGAGTGTATTTAATCTATCGATAGCCGCGCCCTCGGTTATGGGCAAGACTTGGGAGTAAGTCACACCATGGATCAACTTTTATAATTAATCTTGCAAACTAGTAATTGTTGTGATGCATTGTTTCATGGTGAACCTTGAACACTCGACGTGTTCATGAGTGATTGGTTTCAGGTGTGACCCCGGTGTGGTCACCGTTTGGTTATGAGGTAACCGTCTGGAAAGCAAGTCCGTGTGACTCGGTGTGCTGTTTGGTTGCGCCGCATAGCTTTGCATTTGTAGTAATTTCTTGCATTAATTTAACTTGATTAATTATCATGATATTGTCTGTCATCGTGCTTATGTTTGTTGTGAGCTTGCAAGTACATTCAATGTACTGACCTGGCGTGTCATGCCAGTTTTCAGGCAAGTTGATTCGCATCGGAGTGCATCTCGTGTCTAGGCCGTGTCCACGTCGGTGTCCCTGCGCCATGGAGTTCCGCTATGTTGTTCTTCCGCTGCCGCGTAGTTTCGTGTGATCGAGGCCCCAGCCATGTTCATTAAATAATGTACATACTGTCCAGCAGCATCGTGTGTGCCGCTTGGCCTCGAATTTCGATGTAATACCAGAACTTTGTACCATGCTAGTATCAATAAAGCGGTTATTTCTGTACCATGTTGTTGTGTATTGCCAGAAGACTCGATCTCTGGGCTGGCAATGCAGGGTAAACCGGTTGCTCTGAGCCGGGGTACCACAGACACCATGACAGAGGGGTTCACCACTTCCATTGGTGCCTCTCCGATGATGCGTGAGTACTTCTTTGTCGACCTACGGGTCCATTGTTAGTAGCTAGATGGCTTCCTCTCTCTCTCTCTCTCTTGATTATCAATACGATGGTCTCTTGGAGATCCATATGATGTAAGCCTTTTTGCAATGTGTTTGTTGGGATCCGATGAATTTGAGTTTATGATCAGATCTATGTTTTTATCCATGAAAGTTATTTGAGTCTTCTTTGATGTCTTATATGCATGATTGCTTATAGCCTCATATTTCTTCTCCAAATATTTGGGTTTTGTTTGGCCAACTTGATCTATTTATCTTGTAATGGGAAGAGGTGCTTTGTGATGGGTTCAATCTTACGGTGTTTGATCCCAATGACAGAAAGGACAATGACACGTATTTATCGTTGCTATTATGCATAACAAGATGGGGTCTATTTCTACATAAATAGAGCTTGTCTACATCATGTCATCATTCTTATTACATTACTCCGTTTCTCCATGAACTTAATACACTAGATGCATGCTGGATAGCGGTCGATGTGTGGAGTAATAGTAGTAGATGCAGGCAGGAGTCGGTCTACTAATCTTGGACGTGATGCCTATATAATGATCATTGCCTGGATATCGTCATGATTATTTGAAGTTCTATCAATTGCCCAACAGTATTTGTTTTCCCACCGTTTGCTATTTTTCTCGAGAGAAGCCACTAGTGAAACCTACGTCCCCGGGTGTATTTTCATCATATTTGCCTTTGCGATCTATTTTCCTTTGCATTTATTTTCAGATCTATTAAACAAAAAATACAAAAATACCTTGCTGCAATTTATTTGTTCCACGATCTATTTATCCTATCTACCACTTTTACCTCACATTATTTGCCTATCTTGAGGCGTCGTACCCGAAAGGGATTGACAACCCCTTTAACACGTGGGGTCGCAAGTATTTGTTATTTGTGTGCAGGTGTTGTTTATGTGGTGTGAGGAGGTTCTCCTACTAGTTTTATAACCTTGGTCTCATCATTGATGGAAATACCTACCATCGCTATACTGCATCATCCCTTCCTCTTTGGGGAAATACCAACGTAGTTCTAGCAGACATCACAGGTATATTGGAAATTCATGAGGGAAAATCTTCTTGCTTTCATACATCACCGGAGAGTAATAGACAGTCTGTTCCTTGGTCCACAAACGAGATGAATCAGAAGTGCCAGGACAATCATAGGGGCTAATCTGCAAGAACTTGGTTTGAGTGTTCCTGTTGAACAGAGGGCCTTTAGCACCAGCACCAGCCGAAAATATAGGCAATTATTCTTGAGGAAATGGAAACTTGAGTTCTTCTTTGGGAGACAGAAACTCATCGTCAAAAAAACGGAGTCAGGATGACGACCAGAAGCAGAATGACGAGAAGGCGGATCAGGGTCATCAAAAAGAGCATATGCGTCAGTTGTTAACTGGAGCAATGAAGGGTCAGAGGTCATAGTCGGAGGAGCTATTGTTGCAGTAGGTTGAACTCCGGGAGCCATAGGAACTGATTCTTTCTCGGATGGTGGAGCTTGATTTTGCCCGGCCTTAACTTGAGAGGGTTGTTGTTGTTCGACCACCATCGGTTCAGTAAGAATTGAAGTTACATGAGGAGGTGGAGTAGAAAATTCAAAATGGATGAGTTCACTATCCTCAGGAGTAGACTTGGTGGGAGTGACTGGTCGATCAGTAGAAGCGATAGGCACTATATTAGTTGGTCTTGGCGAGAGTTGAGCTTCGGATGCCTGAACAGGTTGCACAAATCAAATGACATGTTCATGAGTCTTTTCTTTCGTAGGAGCGGCAGATCTTGGCAGAATCTCTTCATGAGCAGCAGGAGCTGGCTTGCGGGAAGTTTTATTATGCTGTTTCTTCTTTTCTTGAGCTACTGCATCGATGTGACCTTTTACTAGATCATTGTAGCTGGTCACTTAAGCCTGATGCTCATCACAAATCTTATGGACGATTGTATCTATGTTCGAGTGGAAACCCAATCATCGATGATGAAGCATAGTCATGGTACGATTAACATCCTTGTAGACATTCTCAAGCTCACAAATGGCAAACTTTGATGAGGCAGTTTTCATTCGATTATCAAAATCATTTATCTTAGTAGAAAGGGTGTTGATTTCAACAGTGTCTTCTCGCATGTCATTGAGTAGGGATCCTGCCTGTGCAATGACCTCAGCAGGAATGGGCAGAGATGCCACTTCTCCATCGAATGGATTTTCCACAAACTTATAAAGTTGTTCGATGATGAATGTGTGATTGAAATAGTGGGGAGCCTTTACGATGACTTGAGCAGGAGCAGGCTGAGTTGCAACATGCTCGGTTGGAGGCATAGAAGCTATGGGCTGAGTCAGTGTAGGAGAAAGCTTGGCAGATTTTCCTTTCGGAGCAACATCATCAGGTGGTTGTGGAGCAATTGGATTGGGCATAGAAGCCTTGATCTTCTTCAGAGTAGGCTTGGGAATCCGTTCACCTGGTTTGCAGATTTGACTTGTGCATCAACAACCAAATCCTTCAGATCAATAGAATCAGGATGGGGAGTGGTGTTGACATGTTGTTGCAATGTGACAATTGTTTGAGGAGTTTTTCTCTTGACAATATTTTTCTTCGGAGGAGCCTGAGGAACAACTGTAGCACAAAGATCTGGCAGCACTTTGGAGGTGGTAATGTTAACTTTCTCACTAAGAGCACCTGCTTCTTCCTTAGGGATAGGAGGATCATCGACATTCGAGGGATCAGTCATGCCATACTCATGAACTGGTGGAGCCTTCTTTTTCCTTGGTGCACCCTTCTTCGAAGCAGAGTTGGGATCATGCTTTCGTTTAGTGCGGCCTTCTGCTTTCCCTTCGGCCTTCTTCTTTTCAAGATCATCATTAAGTAGGCAAAGGTTTTCAGCTTCCTTAAACCTTTTCATTTTGGCCTGCTTGGCTCGAATGCCAGCATTCAGTTGACGTTTGAGTAATCAGTCGGGATAATCAGTGGGTATGTGTAGTGATGATTCATCAGCATCAGGTGGAGGAGGAGGTCTTTCTTCGGGACCCTGACGAGGTATGAGAGAAATTTCCCAGCAATCGCTCCATGGTGGATGAAAAGTGAAATTCTTGGCATAAATGGGGTGGACAAACTTATAGAGGAACCATTTTCGCACCCAATGATGCTGAATCTTTTGCACATTCTTTTCTCTTTGATCCTTGGTTTCTCCTTTGATAGTTTTGTAATTTTCATGAGATATATATATTGTGCATTGTTTGTGTATAGCTGTCGTCCGCCCTTTCTCTTTTTCTTTGGAGCAGTCTCTTCTTGCACATTGTTCGAATCATCAGATTTCTTTCGCTTGCTTGTTGAGGGGACTACCATTGGGCCCTTTGCATGGTGCCTTTGATTCATTATCCATGCCCAAAAACAGATCTTCCCTGTCAATGCAACCCACCGGTTGGGCAAAATCTTCGACATACTGCATTTTTCTATGAATAAGAGTAGATGCGAGGGAAAATGGGATAGGGTTACAAATGCACACAATGAAGAATTTTGAGGGAAAACATTTTTCGAGGGAATAGATGCAGACTTTGAGTAATGTTTAGAGAGAATGAAATGATCACGACGAGCTAGTAGATCTAAGAAGTATACTAGATAGCATGCTAATGATTCCATTTAATCAAGACAAAACACAAACCCTAGACCTGAACACAGAGCGAGGAACAACCACAAACTGCATCCACGAATTTTACCTAGAGGTGAAGATCTGATAAATATGGTAAAATTCCATGAAAATTTACCGTGGATGAAATCGAACGGATAAACGAAAGCCCGAGTTCGTGCTGCACATATCCTAGCATGGTGATGAGCAGCTGCTACGGCGGCACGGGGTGGAGGATGACCCGTGGCAGTGAGGAAAGACTCCAGCGACCACCTTCCGGCAGCTAAGCGGCGAGAATGATCGGCGACGTCACGCTCGAGGTGGAGCGGTATGGTAGGGGTTTGGAGGAAGGCAATGGTGAAGAGATAAAGTGTATTGGTGGATGGTGCGACATAGTATATATATAAGAGAGAGGAAATAACCGCACCGGATGAATCTGATCAAACGGCTATAGTCAGAGGACTTTTGCAATTCAATAGCTAGAATTTTATGGCACTTGTTGAATGACACATGGTAACCTTCATCAAATAGTTGTCCTGATTTGGGCGGGAAACCCCAGATTTTGGACGGCTTTCGCCAAAATAGATAAGATTTGAATCAAAATAAAATCGTGGTAAAGGACACCAGATAAGTTTTGTTCCTGATAAATATGTGCATTTATAATGGAATCATCATAGATTGGAAGAGATATATAAGAATGAAAAGATAGGGTCCTACACATTTCGCTCAGACAAGAAAAACAACATACGAATGGAAGGCTATGAGTGAAATGCATCCGGACAGAAACACAACCAACACAAGCACGAAATAAAAAACAAGACAAAGAAAATGTGGTGGCGTGACCCACCGTATGAGAACTGTATGACCCCGACCGTTGCACAACGAGTCATGGTTCAAGGTTAGTCTAGTTCTTCGTTAATGCATTCACTCTCAAAAAGAAAATTCACTTTGTCAAAATTTTCAAACTCTTCGAGCGTTATACACTCTCTCCTTCTAAGATGTGGAAGTCTAGGTATGGGTGCCGAGTTCATCTTATTGCACATTTCTGGAATCTTGGATATTTAGCTCACACCATAATGCACAGAATCTTTTCCTATCGAGAGACTTGGTGAAGATATCAGCGAGATTTTCTTCGGTCTTGACTTGATTGATCACAATATCTTCTTGAGCAACATGATCGCGAAGGAAATGATGTTTGATCTCAATATGCTTGGTGTGAGAGTGCTGCACTGGATTGTGTGCAATTTTGATTGCACTCCCATTGTGGCACAATAAAGGAATCTTCTTGACCTTGATGCCATAATCCTTCATAGTCTGCTTCATCCATAGCAACTTAGTTGAACTGCTTGATAAACTGCGAAGGAAGTGTCTATGGAGAAAGAAGACAGAACATGGGGACAAATGCAATTCCCTTGCGGCCTGGAGTATAGTGTGTAGACCAAAATAGTGTGGAGGCCTTGGTATAATCAACCTACGCGTACAAACTGATGCCCTCCTTCTCAAATATCTGCATAAATTCTACAACAAGCATGATGTACCTTGGGTGGAGCTTGTGTGGTCCACATACTATACAAACAAAATCCCCCATGCCATGGAACCATGCGGATCATTCTGGTGGAGAGATGTTCTCAAGCTCACCCCGATTTACAGAGGGATTTCTAAAGCCATTGTGCATGATGGAGCTATAGTGCTCATGTGGAAAGACCTGTGGCTCGACGCCACTCTCGATGAAAAGTACCAGCGCGCCTTCTCCTTTGCCAAAAATGAAGATATTTCGGTTAAGGATTTCCTGGGATCCACATCTCTGCATGAAACGTTTCACCTCCCACTATCAGTCCAAGCAATGCAAGAAATCCGTGCTCTTCAGCAAGAGGTGAGGCATGTTGGCAACGCTACTGATCTGACCCTACACGATAACTGGACTTACTGTTGGGGCTCAGCGGATTTTAAGGCCATCAAATACTACAAATTCTATTTTCGAGAGGTGCATGCACATCAATCATACAAGTGGCTCTGGGCGGCCAGGTCAACGCTCAAAATTAAGGTCTTTGGGTGGCTTCTTCTCTCTGACCGCTTAAACACACGTAACATGCTAAAGAGGAGACACTACAATATTGGGGACGATTACAACTGCCTTCTTTGTGATCAGCAAATTGAAGAGACTATCGAACACATGATCTTCTAGTGCCCCTTTAGCCAACGATGCTGGTCCATTCTAGGGATAACTTGGCAGCAAACTGGTTCAAGGCTTCGATGGATCAGCATGGCAGCTCATGATTGGAGCAGTCCCATGTTCATGGATGTTTTCCTTCAAGCGGCTTGGAGCATTTGGAAAGAGAGGAATAACAAACATTTCAGAAGCATCCCACCAACTATTCTATCATGGCTCCAACGTTTCAAACATGACTTTGCCCTGCTCCAACATAGAACCAGAGAAGATGTGAGAGACTTTATTCTCTCTTTTGTAATTAGCTTAGAACCCCCTTGATTGCCCCCACCATATAAAGTAGTAGTAGCCCTAGCCTCCACAGGTGGAGGTAAGGCGCCATGTAAAAACACCATGTACATTGTACCCTGCTTTTGAGTAATACAAACACAGTGGGAGCCTCTCCCACTGTCCAATTCCTCAAAAAACAATATATTCGGCCTCAGCCGCAGACAATGATACCCATTCTGCTTCCTTGACAACCAACAAACCAAAGAACTACCGAGGAAATGGCATGTCCCCGAGGTAGGTTTCCTGTCAGCCCAGTCACCTGCATAATCTGAGTTTGAATATCCAATGAGGTCAACCTGTTCGCCCTTAGGATACCATAAACCTATGGTGGGGGTATGAGCCAAATCTCTCAGAATACGCTTGACCACTTGGTGATGTGATTCTTTCAGTGCAGCTTGAAATCGAGCACACATACAAACACTCAACATAATATCAGGTCTGGATGCACTTAGGTAGAGTAAATAACCAATCATCAAACGATAAGCCTTCTGATCATAATATTTATCGTAGACATCAACATCTAGCTGACCATTTGTAGGCATAGGAGTTTTGTAGCCCATATGGTTGCAATCCTGCATCTAGAATTTCTTCAGACAGTCTCTGGGATATTTCTCCTGAGAGATAAAGATGCCATTCTTCTATTGAAGGTTTTGCAACCCAAGAAAGAACTTAAGTTCACCCATCATTGAAATCTCATATTTCTCATTCGTTCAAATTCCAAGCTGCAAGCATTGTTAGTACTGACAAATATAATATCATCCACATATATTTGACACATGAATAAATCACCATCAATAGCACGTGTGAATAGATTGGAATAAGTGGATCCTGGTTTGAATCCCTTCGCGAGCACAAACTTATCAAGAGTTTCATACCATGCTCTGTTCACACACGAACACGTCACCATGTACCCTCGACGTCGGGGGTGATGAACTGCAGCTCACGTCGAAGGAGACCCGACTGGAAGCTTGGTACGCAAGCAATCTCGCGAGTGCTTTTGTAGACACAAAACCCCACACACCCGGGAGGGACCCCGTCTGGACGTGTAGCAGCTATGCGCTACCCTAGGTAGACCTGATCACCCCTAGGGCCTCATGGATCACTGCCCTCCCAAAAGAAGAACGAACGAATAATGAGAAGCAAGATACAAGGGAGAGGGATAAATATAGATGAACACGAAAAGTATGACAAATTGATTTGTTCGATTGTGTGTTGTTCAATCGGCCGTCACCTCTCATCTATTTATGAGGTGGCAGGACTTCCCACAGAAGATAAGGACTAAAACTTCCGTCCCAAACATCAAAAACCCTAACCTAACTCGGACAGGAATCTTTGGCAATTTTCCGGATCAACTCAGAGCCGCCGAGTGGTTTGATTTACTCCCACTGAGTGAACATGGCCAACCTTCTGTAATATTCTGTATCCCACTCCGAATTTCTGAGTGGTTTCACTCAGAATTACCGAGTCAACTCAGTCTCACCGAGTCAAATCAACTCAGTTGGTTCGAAATGACTCTGCAGCTTCTGTTCCTGAACATGTTTTGGGTCCACAAGCTGCATATGACCTCAGATTAAGATGATTTTTACATCAAATCAACTGTTTCGATGAGCCGCACAACTTTCATGTGGAATATTTTTTCAACCGAGGCCATATAAATTGAGACTTTGTCCATTTTATATTCTGATGTCAATACGAGCATATCTGAAATTGTGATAACTTTTGCATCCGAGCTCCATTTTGGACCATCTTTGTATCCATCTTGATCTTATTGAAGAGAGCCATCCGTATGTGGCTTCCAATCATAAGTTTGAATTAGTCTTGATATAGCCCAAGCTACTTTTATTATTATGCTACTTTTGAGCGTCAACACATGCCCCTGTTTTTCATCAAAGCCAGCATGCCGAAAGTAACTTGTACCAAGTTTGTTCTAAGGGCGATGTCAGCACTCCATCGGCCATTTATATGTTCTTAGGATGATAAGTATATATTGTCCATGTCTTTGCTTAGGGCGATAGTTATATATCGGTCGTTGCCTTTCTAGGCTTCTTGCCACACACTTGGATGATACTTCTTTAAATATTTTTCATTGAGAGCTCGAGTAACAATGTTCCTCGTATGGATTCCACCAAATATGAGTTTTTGGGAACTACTCTAGTAATATTAAAAGGACCTTCCCAACTTGGGACCACTTCCTGAATTTTCTGTCTTTCGAACCAATTGGTAGGATTACTTTCCACACGAGATCGCCAACTTGAAAAATCTTCAACTTGACCTTCTTATTGCAAGCTCTTGCCACCCATAATTTGTCCCTCTCTATGGCCTTCAAAGCAGCCAAAGGTTTAACGGCAACCTCATCAATATTTTCCATCATCAAGTTATAAAAGACTACTGCCGATAAATCATTTCATTTGGCTATTCTCAAAGCATTCAAATTCACTTCCACTAGTAGAACAACCTCCTGACCATATACTAGCTCATATGGATCCACCTTTGTAGAACCATGCCTTGAGATTCTATGTTCCCACAAAGCATCAGACAACAAGTCATGCCATCTCCTTGGATTATCCTCAATCTTCTTCTTGATTAGCTTGATTAAAATTTTATTGCTAGACCTAGCTTGTCCATTAGCTTGGGCATAATACGGAGAAGAATTGGGCAAGTTTATATTATAAGATTCAGCAAATTATAACTTGATGTGATAAGAAAGATGAACCTTGATTGTCAGGACCCCGATCCTAAGTCACACCGATCTAGCATGTAACACATCATATCACTTTGCGGCCTCACGCACGGTATTCCCACGGGTGCCACCTTACCTGGCCCGGGACCATTTGCGCCTTTTGGCTCACGTATATGATATTGTCGCTAGCATCCATATGACAAAGAACCCGGGCCAACATGACTAGTCGTAAACCCAAAGTGGTACTAACTTACAGGGACAGGCATACATGACCCAGCTACGAACGTGTCGGTCATCAGCGAGTGAATCCGGGCTGCAGCAATTGGGCTAGCAGGACTCCGATAGACACCGTGTGACATTTCCCCGAAGGGACAGACACAGGAACGAAGAGGGACACATGCCGGCCAGCCTAAGTGTTCTGGAGCAGTAGCAAGCTACCAGGGATCAGTGGAAGCACTAGGAGATATTTCCCGGTAAGAGAGGCTACCCAGAATAAACAACTAGATTGTCGGATCCCACACATACCAAGCATTTCAAATCATACACACAATATGCTCGATATGTGCAAATACAACATGGCATCACAACATAACTCTATGACTCAAAGTATTTATTCAATAGGCTCCGAGGAGCGAGATATTACAAACATGGGTCTCATGACCCAACACTCAGAGCATACAAGTCAAAGCAGAAGCGGAAGCTTAACATGTCTGAGTACAGACATCTACAAATGAAAAAGGCTAATAAGCCTGACTATCTACCAAATCCTGCCGAGGGCACAAGATCGTAGCTGAGGTAACAAGTGCTACGTCTTGAGCTTGCGTTGGTTTTCCTTGAAGAGGAAAGGGTGATGCAGCAATAGTAGCGTAAGTATTTCCCTCAGTTTTTGAGAACCAAGGTATCAATCCAGTAGGAGGCTCCTCAAAAGTCTCACGCACCTACACAAACAAACCAAGAACTCGCAACCAACGCAATAAAGGGGTTGTCAATCCCTTCATGGCCACTTGCGAAAGTGAGATCTGATAGAGATAGTATGATAAGATAAATATATTTTTGGTATTTTATAATATAGATGCAAAAAGTAAAGATGCAAATAAAAATAGATTGGAAGCAAATATAATAAGAGATAGACCCGGGGGCCATAGGTTTCACTAGAGGCTTCTCTCAAGATAGCATAAGTATTACGGTGGGTGAACAAATTACTGCTGAGCAATTGATAGAAAAGCGAATAGTTATGAGATTATCTAGGAATGATCATGTATATAGGCATCATGTCCGCAACAAGTAGACTGACTCCTGCCTGCATCTACTACTATTACTCCACACATCAACCGTCTCCTGCCTGCATCTAGAGTATTAAGTTCACAATGAACAGAGTAACGCCTTAAGCAAGATGATATGATGTAGAGGGATAAACTCATGCAATATGATATAAACCCCATCTTTTTATCCTCGATGGAAACAATACAATACGTGCCTTGCAACCCTTTCTGTCACTGGGTAAGGACACCGCAAGATTGAACCCAAAGCTAAGCACTTCTCCCATGGCAAGAAAGATCAATCTAGTAGGCCAAACCAAACTAATAATTCTAAGAGACTTGCAAAGACAACTCAATCATACATAAAAGAATTCAGAGGAGATTCAAATATTTCTCATAGATAAACTTGACCATAAACCCACAATTCATCGGATCTTGACAAACACACTGCAAAAAGAGATTACATTGAATAGATCTCCACAAGAGACGGGGAGAACATTGTATTGAGATCCAAAAAGAGAGAAGAAGCCATCTAGCTAATAACTATGGACCCGAAGGTCTGTGGTAAACTACTCACAACTCATCGGAAGGGCTATGGTGTTGATGTAGAAGCCCTCCATGGTCGATTCCCCCCCCCCCCCCCCGGCGAAGGCTCCAAGATGGGATCTCGCGGATATAGAAGGTTACGGCGGTCGAAATTGTGTTTCGGGTGCTCCCTGGATGTTTTCGGGGTACGTAGGCTTATATAGGAGGAAGAAGTACGTCGGTAGACACCCGAGGGGCCCACGAGATAGGGGGGCGCCCTAACCTCTCGTGGCTGCCTCGGCTGCTTCTTGACTTGCACTCCAAGTCTGCTGGATCACGTTCGTTCCAAAAATCACGCTTCTGAAGGTTTCATTCCGTTTGGACTCCGTTTGATATTCCTTTTCTTCAAAATACTGAAATAGGAAAAATAACAGCAATACGGGCTGGGCCTCCGGTTAGTAGGTTAGTCGCAAAAATGATAATAATGTGTAAAATAAAGCCCATAAACATTGAAAAGGGGTAATATAATAGCATGGAACAATCAAAAATTATAGATATGTTGGAGACGTATCAAGCATCCCCAAGCTTAATTCCTGCTTGTCCTCGAGTAGGTAAATGATAAAAACAGAAATTTTTGATGTGGAATGCTACCTAGAATAATTCTCAATGTATTTTTCTTTATTGTGTCATGGATGTTCAGATACAAATGATTCAAAATAAACGTTCATATTGATAAAATAAATAGTAATACTTCAAGCATACTAATCAAAGCAATCATGTCTTCTCAAAATAACATGGCAAAAGAAAGTTCATCCCGACAAAATCATATAGTTAGGCTATGCTTCATTTCCGTCACACAAAGATGTTCCCAACTTCTATACCCCCGATGACAAGCCAAGCAATTGTTTCATACTTAAATAGTCTCAAACTTTTTCAACCTTCACGCAATACATGAGCGTGAGCCATGGATATAGCACTATGGGTGGAATAGAATATGATGATGGGGATTGTGTGGCGAAGACAAAAAAGGAGAAAGTCTCACATTGACGAGGATAATCAACGGGCTATGGAGATGCCCATAAATTGATGTCAACATGAGGAGTAGGGATTGCCATGCAACGGATGCACTAGAGCTATAAATTAATGCTCAACAAAAGAAAACTAGTGGGTGTCCATCCAACTTGCTTGCTCACGAAGACCTAGGGCATTTGAGGAAGCCCATTGTAGGAATATACAAGCTAAGTTCTATAATGAAAAATTCCCACTAGTATGAAAAAGACAACCTATGAGACTCACTATATGAAAAACATGGTGCTACTTTGAAGCACAATATATGAGACTCACTACATTAAGAACAAGGTGCTACTTTGAAGCACAAGTGTGGAAAAAGAGATAGTAACATTGCCCTTTTTATTTATTTTCTTTCTTTCTTTCTTTCTTTCTTTCTTTCCTTTTTTTCTTTTTCTTTTTTTCTTTTTTTTTTGGGCCTTTCTTTTTTTTTGCCTTTCTTTTTTTTTCTTTTTTTCTTTTTGGGTAATGCTTTAATAATGATGATCATCACACTTTATTGATTACAACATATGAATTGCAACTCGAAACTAGAACAAGATATGACTCTATATGAATGCCTTCGGCGGTGTACCGGGGTGGTGCAATGAATCAAGAGTGACATGTATGAGAAATAATGCATGGTGGCTTTGCCACAAATACGATGTCAACTACATGATCATGCAATGGCAATATGACAAAAGTAATGTATGTCATGATGATGATAAACGGAACGATGGAAAGTTGCATGGCAATATATCTCGAAATGGCTATGGAAATGCCATAAATAGGTAGGTATGGTGGCTGTTTTTAGGAAGATATAATGAGGCTTATGTGTGATAGAGCGTATCGTATCACGGGGTTTGGATGCACCTGCGAAGTTTGCACCAACTCTCAAGGTGAGAAAGAGCAATGCACGGTACCGAAGAGGCTAGCAATGGTGGAAAGGTTAAAGTGCGTATAATCCATGGACTCAACATTAGTCAAAAGAACTCATATACTTATTGCAAAAATTTAGAAGTCATCAAAAATCAAGCACTATGTGCATGCTCCTAGGGGGATAGATTGTTAGGAAAAGACCATCGCTCGTCCCCGACCGCCACTCATAAGGATGCACAAGCCAGGTACTCTTCATGTTTCAAATTTGTTACACAACTTTAACCATACGTGCATGCTATGGGACTTGATAACTTCAACACAAGAATTCTTTAAATTAATAATCACCCAACTAGCATGACTTTAATATCACTACCTCCATATCTCAAAACAATTATCAAGCATCAAATTGATCATAGCATCCAATTCACTTCCTATGATAGTTTTTATTATACCCAACTTGGATGCTCATCATTCTAGGACCAAATTTGTAACCAAAGCAAATACAATGCTGTTCTAAAAGACTCTCAAAATAATATAAGTGAAGCATGAGAGACTAACAATTTCTATAAAATCAAGCCACCGTCGTGCTCTAAAAGATATAAGTGAAGCACTAGAGCAAAAACTATCAAGCTCAAAAGATATAAGTGAAGCACATAGCAAATTCTAATAAATTCTAAGCAAATAGGCTTCTCCCAAAAGGTGTGTACATCAAGGATGATTGTGGTAAACAAAAAATCAAAGACTAATATAATACACGACGCTCCAAGCAAAACACATATCATGTGGCGAATAAAAATATAGCTCCAAGTAAAGTTACCAATGAACGAAGACGAAAGAGGGGATGCCTTCCCGGGGCATCCCCAAGCTTAGGCTTTTGGCTATCCTTGAATATCTTGGGGTTCCATGGGCATCCCCAAGCATAGGCTTTTGCCACTCCTTATTCCATAATCCATAAAAGCTTTACCCAAAACATGAAAACTTCACAACACAAAACTCAACAGGAAATCTTATAAGCTCCGTTAGAGAAACAAAACAAAACCACCACATAAGGTACTGTAAAGAACTAATTATTTATTTATTTTGGTGTTAAACCTACTGTATTCCAACTTCTCTATGGTTTATAAACTATTTTACTAGCCATAGATGCATCAAAATAAGCAATCAACACACGAAAAACAGAATCTGTCAAAAACAGAACAGTCTGTAGAAATCTGTAACTAACGCAAACTTCTGTAACTCTAAAAATCTTACCAAAATAGTACGTACTGTAAATTTTGTTTATAGATCAGCATCAAAAAGAATCAATGCAAAATCACGTTTCTGCGATTTATTGATTTTTTACTCATGAGCGCAAAGTTTCTGTTTTTCAGCAGAATCAAATCAACTATCATCATAGTTTATCCTATGGGTTCTACTTGGCACAAACACAAATTAAAAGATAAAAACACATCTGAACAGAAATTGGATGCAAAATTTATTACTAAACAGGAACTAAAACAAGAAACATAAAGAAAATTGGGTTGCCTCCCAACTAGCGCTATCGTTTAACGCCCCTAGCTAGGCATAAAAGCGAACATAGATCTAAGTAGTGCCATCTTTGGAACTTGATTCATAAGTAGAGAACTTATGATCTTTAGGGGTTTCTCCCTTTTTAGCAATGATTAAACCTTTAGGCAAAAATTCAAGAAATTCTTTTGTAGCAAAAGGTTCCTTAACGATAGAGAGACAATTGGGATGAACACTTATGGATTTGAGGTTCGCGTCTCCCTTACTAGAAGATTCACCCTTATTTTTAGGAACATAAATAAACTTGGCGGTTTTTGTAGGGGGTATTGGAGTGTTTTTCATGGAAGAAAATGCTGAACCTAAGTTGGTAATTCTATCCTCAAGTTTACCAATTCTAGTAGAATCAAGATCTATTTTTTCATTAACTATAGGTTCTTTCTCTTTAAGATTTTTCAAAGTAACTCCAACCCTAGATCCATATTGGGTGATATGATTATAAATCTTTTTATCCAAATTTTCAATCAACTCAACAGTGGCAATTTTATTTTCAATAATATCAAGTCGTTGCATAATGTGTTCTAAAGTTAAACAGTTCCATTAACCAAAAGAGGTGGTGGGCCAAACAAATCTAACATAGCATTATAAGCATCGAACGTATGGCTACTCAAGAAATCACCTCCGGCAACAGTATCAATAACACATCTATTCCAAGGAGTGATGCCTACATAAAAATTGCAGAGAAGAACGGAAGTAGAAAGCTTCCTAGTAGATCTATTTTGAGCATTGCAAATT